>NW_024884756.1:21426931-21534252 GCF_019232065.1 Centrocercus urophasianus | reverse complement strand
TTTTTTTTTTTTTTTTTTTTTATCTTTTTGGTACATGAAAATTTTAATTTTCAAATTCAGTTTACAGAAGGTAAGTATTAGCATATACAATTGCACTTCTCTTTTCCTGAGACAGTTTCTTCCCCTATAGCTTTCACTCTTTTTGCTAACTCCTATTACCTTTTACTGGGGATTTATTCATCCAGCAAAATGCTAATATCTTTTATTCTTTACTCACAGTGGGAAGTGCAGATTTGTTATAATTCATATTTAATTTAAATAAATCCTAATGCTCAGGTTTGGAACTTCCATCCAAGTGACATCACTAGCAGTTTCTCTAGTTTCTCAAAATTTGTCCTTCTGAAGTACTGTATTTAACATGCCTATTTTTGTTTATTCTTTCAAATATTTTCAATTGAGTTAACTTTAGTGAGGCTATTTTCTACAACCAGCTGCTCTATGTCATCAGTACCTAACAAAGACCACCTAGAATAGCACCATACCCGTCCAGTGATTGCTCAGTGATGAAATCTGCCAGATATCACACCCTGGAATAACTGACTGCTGTTATCGGTAACATTTTCTTTATTTCTGTGCCATTAAAATTTTCCATAATGACACAATGCTCGGAAGCTGAAGTTTAGTCATCTCTGTTACTGATATGCATAATCATTCTTCAGCAGTCCTTCAGAAGACCCTTATTCACCTTATGTTACCCCAGAACTTCTACAGCTTTTGTCCTGCCCTCATAGTCTCTGCACTGTGCCCAAGTGATGCCTTTGTACCTCTGCTTTTGTTTTTAGCCTCTCTAATAGCCTACACATCAGTTTAAAAGCATACCAGTCATGGATTATTCATCTGCCATGTTTTGCTGTCCTTGAGAGATGCAGGGCCCTGCACTCCTAGCCTGTGTCTCCTTGCACACAGTTTTTGTATACAAATATCTCAGCTTGGCTGTTATGACACTGTGCTTCCTTTTTTATTTTAAATGTCATTCCTCACATTCCTTTTACTCCTGACATCCAGGACATTTGCCTCACGTTCTCACCCACATTAATGCTTATTTTTCCTGCCCACATTGCTCCCATTTGACATTTCTTTCTTCCCACACCATTTCCTGCTTTTCAGATCCAGCCATGGAAATTATTTACAAGCAGCCCCAAGCTTCTGTCCTATTTGCTTTGCTTCCAATCTTTTTATTATTATACGCATATATAAAGGTATATTGTTTCCACATATTATTTTGTAGTACTGTTACATGATTCAATTATGTTACAGAATCACAGAATCATTTGAATTGGAAGGGATCTTAAAGGTCACCCAGCCCAACTCCTTGCAATATATTGCTATCAATTTCAGCAATCCTAATTGCAGAAAAAGAATACCATGCATGCGCAGATGGAGTTCAACTGCTTTCTGTGTAAAATCCTCTTTCCTCTCAAAAGAGAAATGCTTCACAACGCTCCCCATAACATCAATTCTTAAGACATCTGCTACTCTTTATTATCTCACATGCTTTAACACACCCTTTTCAGGAATGGAACTCTGTGGTGGATTTTCCTTCAGGACAAACCTATTCAGACATATATTCCCATTTTATGTTCTTCTCAGTGCTTTCTCCTTTCCCCCTTCATACTACAGCGTGAGGTGATGTAAGGTTCTTTCATTCCAGAAATGACAGCGTTGTCACAGAAGCCAACATGGCTGTTTTAAAAATGAAAACAAACAAAACAGCCTGCATGCACACACTGCGTATGCATTTGACTGGAATAACATTATTTTAGCTCAAAATTACATCATAGTAGTGCTAATGACTTCACGTTTATGGGGCAGTTTTAAAGCAGCTTCAGATAAGAGAAAAATATTTTTGAATGAAAGAGACAGAGTGAAAACTTTAATACACTTCTGAACTTGAGTTCAACGGTTTAACAATGAGTAATGTTAACAGTAAGAAGTCTCATCAATTCTCCTGGAGGGCTTTTAGTCATTTGGAGTTATCCATTACCTGAAACTATGCGAACAAAAACATTCAAAGCCAGCCTACAAGACATTGTTGTGTTAGGGAAGGAATGCAGACACTGAGTCATGGCTGCAAGTTATTCATTATACAGCAGTCAGTTATGATGCTGTTTTTCCCAGCTTTACTCTTTCTTTTGATTTCCCATATGTCACTGACCTGGTGAAGGACCAGGACCTCTTTAAGTCAGCAAATTCAGCACCCTGACCACCCCAACCATGTGAGGCACTGGGGAGACTACCTCAGGGTCACTTTGTGAAACATGTTAATCAACCTGACAATTACCATGTGAGATATGAGAGAAAGAAATGAAAATCTCTGCATGGATTGCAAAATGGCTCAGAAATGTTACAGACAAAACCTGACAGTCAATTATGCAATTTCTTCCAGAGAAGAAGAGAAGTCTTCCAGCATTCATTAATGAAGAGTGAAAGCTTTAGAAATGACTACACTGGTAGCTTTAGCATCTGAAGAACTGGTTCAGAACTAATTCAAGATCAGTTTGCACTCCTGACTAACAAGATTGATGCCTGCACAAAGCGTGCTGAATGCAATTTGGAGGAGGCATCTGAATGCCCTTTTAAATTGCAGATCAGTCACTGTGCTCAGTAACATTCAAGAAGAACAGGAGAGGCCAAGGAAGAACTCAGGCAGGTTAAATTCTGGTGCTACGGCTGAGCCCAGAGAACGTGCTGAGCCACCTGTGTGCTATTGGCAAACCTGCAGGGGGCAGGGAATGCAGCTCTTTTTCTCATGCTCAGGGGGAACACCTTTCTCTGTGCTTTTTATAGACACCATCAAGAGGAAAGAGACTTCAAAGTTGGACACAGCTGTCTCCTGTTATACAGGACAAACCTGGCAAGAAAATTAATTATAAAATTAACAGTGGCTAAGTTGTATATCTCAATTTGGCAAAATTCAAAGTTATGGCTATTCCAATCTTGTTCTGTAGTGCGTCACCTTTCTTGCACACAGGAAAACCACAAATCCCAATTCTGTCTGTTTCATGTTAAGCTGAAGAAAAAAAATGGGACAGCAGATGACCTACAAGCCAAAAACCTGTTAATGATTTCAAGCAAGATTATACAGTGAATAGCCAGCAACAGAGCAAATGTGCTAGGAACAGCTTGTAGAAAGTACGGGTTTTTGCTCCTGTGATGCCATCATTTTCTCTCTCATTTTTGAAAAACTAATCAATATTTATGATTTAAAACCTACAGAAAAGCAAGGTCACTGCAAGCTTTTTATTCTGACTACAACAATTGAGTTCCTAGAACCTGTTGCTCACTCTTCTTGATATCCATGTAACACCATATCACTGGTAAAGCATTTTTACAAGGTCTTCTTCAACTTCAGTTTGCCCACATGAAGTAAAAAACCTATTTTTTTCCTTCATTCTCAACTCACTATGTAAGTTCTCTTATGTTACTGATTTATTCTTACCATTCTTGCTGTGGTATTTTTCTCTTCTCCTCTGCTTCTTCCTCTCAGTTTTATTTGTTATGTTTAAATGTCAAGCAACAACAGTCTGATTTAGCTAGTGCTTCTGAATTTACATATTAATTAATCTTTCAAGACTTGACCTTTGGCTTACATTCTTCATAGCAGATTATTTTATTCATGATCCCAGTACTGTGCTCATTCTACCACTGTAGAGATGAGGATTGGTCAGGGCAGACTGCTCCTATCTTGCATCCCAAACCAGCCCAGGCTCAGATGAAGCACCACGAGCTCCCATCTGGGTAGCCTGTGGCTAAGAATCTTTCAGCTTATGTTTTCTATTAATACTCTGAATAACAGCACAAGCATCACAGAGCCCTCATTTCTATAAGAGCAACAGGTAAATGCTGCCAGAACACAACAGTTCAGCATTTGGAACAGGGGATTTCCAAGTCCAAGCCTGAATGCCTGAGCAGAGAACAGCCAAGCACAAGGGATGCAGAAGCCAGGAAGCAGTCAGAGGGGAAGCAAAGCTTGCTGGAGCAGATTATAAACAGCCAGCTGAGGTATTGGCAGTAGTTTTATCACCCATTGCTACTGAATCTGAGGAATTGATGCAATTATGGCACTGTGGGGATTGAAGAGGGCAGGAAACACCCCCTGGTGCTGCTAAGGATTGCTGCTACAGGTAGCTTTCCTGCCATAGGGGAGAGGGGGGGACAGCAGCATCTGCACTCCTACACTTTAGATGGTTCTGCTAAGCTAAAAGCTTTTCCTTAGGAAAAATTAGGGGAAAAAGCCCTTTGTTTTATTAAGGAAAAGTAATGCCTGTATGACCTTAACAAGACTCCTCTGCAGAGGTAGCCAGGAGGCTCTCTCACAGCACTGCTGTTCCTGGGCACTCTGACAGGGGCTCATTTCAGTAGCAGCTTGTGCTAAAGGAAACCCCGCTATGTTCAAGCTCTACCTCCCAGCTGACAAGCTTGCAGATGGCAGAGTACTGCCTTGTCACAGCCTTCAGGCAGTTGGTGTCAGCAATGGAAACAAGCCCTAAAGGAGAAATCTGTCCTCAGGTTTGCACCTCTGTATTTCTGAGAAAGGAATGAGAGCCACTGTGAGAGAAACGCTGCTCTGTTCCTGCAGGTCTGCTGAACTCCCCGCAGCTACTCTGCTGGGTGCTGGAAGAAAGCACTTAAAAATGCATTAGGGATAATCTGATGCATTAATTTGCAGGATTTCTTAATGTATGAGATACCAGAGAGCAACTCAGACAGGAGTTCTGGATGCTGTTGAGAAACTGACCATGTCACAGAAGTCTGATTTATGAGACATATTCCTATCCTCCTAATCTTTCAAAACAAAATGCAGTGAACAACAGTACAGGCATCTTTTGAGATTCCCCCAAAGCCCTTAGCAGACAGTGTGAATGCTTTAATTAAGGCTTTGACAGAGAAGTAAATCAGGACTACCGTGTCATTTTCCTCCCATGGCATGTTTCTACAAGCTGATGCAGAGTGCTGGGTCGGTGAGATATATCAATATTATAAGGCACACCATGTGTCAGGCCAAACACATTAAAGGCTGATGTTAAATTTTAACGTAGGTCATGAATCACTCAAACTTATTCAGCCATCCAGAATTAATATGAAATGAGAAGTACAAGTAACAAGTTTGGTAAGGTTTCTGTTAATGTTGTTTTGGTTTTATATAGACAAGAGGATGAGGAGTTATGAATAAATGTTCAGATCAGACCAAACTGACTGCTCATGTAGGAATGGTGCAGACATTTAGATCATGGTGAAAAGAAACTGACAGTTGCATTTTTATTGGAGACCTCATTGTAGCTCTATGAGAACTAAAAGTCTGACAATTTGATATAGGAAGAGTCTGTTAAGAACATGAAGTTTGTATTAAAGGACAAATTGAATGTAAAAATGCCATTTAAACAAAGAATAGGTAATGTTCTAATGGCATGCTACTTTACCAAGTCGCTCTCTTTTTGACCACTTACTGACTTCCTTAGCTAGATTTTCTCATGGAGTGTCCAACTGTAAATTCATTTTGATTTAGATCTCAACTACACCACTCAGTCATGAAAACACAAAGCAGAGACACACTCTGCTTGCCTTCACTGACACTAATCAAAGACCATACAAACTGTAATAAGTATTAACAAGGTCTTATATTTCTGTACTTTGGACAATATGTTATCATGATTCATGGTTATTTCTCTCTATTGTCTTTATATCTACTGGTTATATTTCCTTCACAGGTCACCTCTGTCTAGACCAGTGCAATTCCTTACAAAAACAAACTTAATCATTACCAGACATGCAAGCTCAGCTGGACAAATATGTGACGTTCTCTAACATTTCTCATCAGATCGACAGTTTCCCTTTCTATTTCCATAGGATAGAAATATTCTGTTCTTACAAACAAGAAGTTTGATTTCCTCCTTATTGTAGGATATATGTTGAAGAAGCATCTCATGGTAACAGTCCCTCTTCCTCCACATTTTTGCTAAGTCTGTGGTACTTCAAAACTTACATCTAGCACTGAGGACAGCATAGAAGCATTCACAGAGCTCTACAGCTATGCCAGAAGCAAGAACTTTCACGGCATCCTGCACTGCCAAAGCTCTACAGTGAAAGGCCATTGTTTAGAAATGACACAATTGTTAGAGATGGTGGCACAGCAAAAGGAGCACTGAGAGCATCACAACCAGAGACGTAAGTAACAGGTCTATTCATAGAAGTGCTTTTCCCCGGGGAATGGAGGCTTGCGAGTGACTTCATTAACTCTGTCAGCAGACAGACTGCACTGTGCTGGGAGTGAAAGGGAAACAGTCATCAGATGGCCCCAGCCACAGCTGAGGAAAGGCACAGAAGAGATAACTGGCAAGTGTGGTTCTTTCCCCCCATCCAGAAAGAGTTAGTCACATCCCTAAATTTACTGCTCTAATTTCTTTCCTTTTGGCAAAGCAATCTTTTTGTGTACACACTCACTGTTTGCACAAAGGGTGCTTCTGCTGACTAAATGCACTCTTGGAAACTTCCCAGGTTGTGGAAGGTGGGGTGTGAATTCCAGATGGGTTGTTAATTGTAAGGAAACCCTCCAAATATCTAGGCATTTATTACCTTTAATAGCCAAAGACACCCAGCAAACCCTGTAATCCATCATTCAGCGCTGTGCTACATCTGACCTCTTCCATGCTGTAAATCTTCCCTGCCTGCACAGCCAGCAGAACATGTGATTTCTGTATCTCCAGCACATTTCTTCACAGAAGTAGGCTTGTACAGACCAGACAGCATTTATCCTTAGAGCCCCCCCACTCTTTGCTACCTTAAAAGTATTCATCCCTTCCAAGCCTACCCCGAAGGTGCCGAGTATTTACCCGAAGGCTGTTGTCATGTTGTACAGATCACAATAGTGGCTAGCAGCTGGAAGCCAAAACATTTTTTATACACAATCACCTCCTACTTTATCCAAAACCAAAGATACAGAAAACAGTGTCTGCTTACCGCCCATCCCCTGGTACACTTGAGCATTTTTGGGTGCAGAGCAGACCTGTCCAACACTGCAGCAGTTGTGCACAGCAGCTCAGATTCCAGATGGATCACAAGGAGCTTCTCTTTCTGTGCATTGCAGTTTGTTACTCCTTGCAAGCCCCGCAGCTGAGACTTCTTCTGGAGAGCATGCTCTGTCCTATTGCTCCTAACTTTGGTTTTCCCCGTGTGCTCTTCACACTCACTGGGTGCCTGAATTTCACAGATCAATACTTTGGTTACTGTCCATTTTCTAGGATCCACAGAGTGGAAAACATGCTATCTTGTCTAGAAAGTTTGAAGAAAAGTAGCCTAAAATGCCACTGGTCAAAAGACCTATTCTTTCAGAGGAGGCTCTGATAGCCCTTTGCAACCAATGCAGCTATTTATAGGGATGGTGACAGTGTGTCTAACCCCACAGCACAATGAGCATGAGACAGTCCGCACAAGATGTGATGATAGAGGCCATTCATAAAATCAAAACTGGAATTCACATGCTGAATGTCAATAGTGATTTAAGCAGCCACTTTCTTGCCTCACTCCCAAGGGAAGAAATAAAAGTCCCATTGTCCCGTTCACAATCTCTCTGTAATAATGAATCCATTAGCAGAGTGAGCAATGTTGAAGCTATTCTGATTTTTAGAAGGTCTTTTTTTGTTCATGTAATCCTATTTTACTCTCTTCCTGAAAGTCAGTGCTTCTGTCTCCCAAACATTCTCTCTCCAGCCAGCTCACATATGTTTTCTCAAGGTATTTCTTCCCTATAAACCAGGCAGTAGGAGCAGGATCATCCCAGTGTCATCTCATTTCCCTGGGCAGGGACAAAGAGACAGGGGAAGCAGTGTAAGGAAAGGAAAAGCAAACAGAGCAGGCAGGCTAAGGTCAGGATCCAGTCCAGATCCCAGTGGAAGCTCCAGAGCTCCACTACAAACCTCAGCACCAGTTAGAGACCCCTCACCACCAGTGTTGTTGCAATAAATACAACCTACTGCAAAAAATAAAGCTAAACCTGACATCTGCCAGCCCCAAGCACGACTTCAACAGCCATGCCACGTACCTGGGGCACAGCTGTTCTGGATTACACCC
Source organism: Centrocercus urophasianus (assembly GCF_019232065.1). Classification (NCBI taxonomy): domain Eukaryota; kingdom Metazoa; phylum Chordata; class Aves; order Galliformes; family Phasianidae; genus Centrocercus; species Centrocercus urophasianus. The sequence continues at coordinate 21,526,185 of NW_024884756.1, read as the reverse complement.
AAAGACGGGAAGGAAAGAAGCCCCTTGCTGTAAGCTTTGGGGGCTGCTGGGGTTACTCTAATAGTAGCATGACCTATGCTTGTATTTGCTCTTTGATTAGACATTTCTTTGGGCCTGAGATGGCTTTCTCTTAAGTGCAGCTTATAGTGTGGTGTGAGGGGAGTGGAAGGCCATCTCTACCAGCACCTGCTGAGGTGATTCAAAGGGAAGGGAAAAGGCAAAAGACAGGAAAGCTTCAGGGAACTAGACATAGACCAAAAGCAATATCAAGTAACGTCAAAACAGATTGCTAAGTTGCATTGTAAGAGAAAAGTCCCTTATGACAGGCTGGAAAAAGTGGTGGAGAGCAAATTTTACTAAGAAGGAGTAGGAGCAGTAATACTTGTTGCCACCTGCATTGCTATGATGTGATGGAAAGTACATCAGTAACAGCAGGATGACAAAATCTTTCACTGCAGCAAATGAAAAACAGAGGAAGAAAAAAATCTACTTACCTTTAGAAGGGATCATGTAAATAGGAACCTCCAGCAAAATGCCCTCCTGTCCACTGTCAACCCTTAAATGAGGTCTGGGAAGGGGTGGTTCCTGGCTCCATCCCTTCTGGTCACTCAATGCACTGCGTGCACCTGAGCTTACCTGGGTTGGCCCTGCCTTCCCACCAGGTGCTCAATCACTGCTTCAGACCACGACTTAGCATTTCTGCTACACTACCTGTGAGCTTGCATTAAGGCTTTCTATTGATACATCCCTGGGGAGCTAACTGATGCCTGAAGTTCTACATCAACAGCTGACTTGAAGGCCAGAAGCATCCAAAGACCATGGATGTGGAGGGACACAGCAAGAAAACCCACCGTGCTGTGGTGGGCACTTCCTGCCCACCCCTGCCTGTCAGCAGCCTTCAGTCAGATACCCATCAGTCATGGCTTTGGCAAGGTGTGCCACCAAGCAGCATCTGCCACATGCCAGGCTGCAGTAGGTCATTAGAATCAGATAATTCATTACAACTCATGGAGTTTGTTGCTGTTCATAGCATTTTTATTTACTGAAGTCAGTGTAATCTCATGCTAGGTGCACCCCCTGAAACCCTCCTTTCACTACAACAATCAAGATGCATGGGTTTTTTTGCTTTACTTTTTTCGTGTAATGATTTCAGGAGGAGAGGTATAAAAGCCAAGAAAGCAGGATGCTAGATGCAGGGACAGAATGTATGCCATCTCATTAGTTTCCATACAGGACCCAAGTACAAGCAGCTCAGCTTGACAGTGCCTGTTGTGGTACTTATGATTATTAAAGCAATTTAATACAGAGGTTGCTGCAAACAGTAACACTGAGCCTTGCCATCTCCCAGGGCTGGGCTGAGACAAGGTGAAGAACGCAATGGTCATCAGCAGGATCAAGACAGTGAGTGGCTCTGGGGGTAAACATTAGAGCTGTCTCACCAGCAGCACTTGAAAATGCATTTAAGGTTGTTTTGTTTAGTTTTGTTTTTTAACGATACTAAAAAAAGAATTCACAGGGAAAAGGGACAGGGAAACACTGAGTCCTTCCAGTACAGACAGCTGAATTTTGCCTTTGATTCCTGGAGGAATTTACAGCTAAGAACTAGAACTGAGTTTGTCCTTAGATATGTACATCAGGGAAAAAAATTTTTTCTGCATCCATGCAGATGAGCAATGATGGAAAATAGGAAGGGAAGAAGAATTTTGTTAATACACGTCCTAATGACAAACAATAAGTAAGACCTGAAAATACTTTCACTGTAATAGAAAGCAGGCTCTCCATCCCTGGAAATGCACTGTTTTCCTTCAGAGCAAACATTCATTCATTTTATACGCTGCCCTGAGCCTCACAGCTGCAAGAGCAGTGGTAGCAAAGCAGAGGCTCTCATATGCAACAAACAAATTACATCTGATATTACTTTGGACAAACTCAGTGATACCAAATGCCATCACCACTGGTGGCCGTTCCCTTCACCAATCATAGGACTTTGTCCAGGTGCATCCCTGGAATACCTGCAGCTGGAAGTCCAACAAACCCCCATGAGAACTTCATCAGAGCACAGAGGATAATTTTATATATAAATCTACTATGCAAAATTAGCTTACGGAGTTACCTGAATCTTTTCTGGGACCAATTCTTCTGAGCTGTACATATTTATATGAGATCAAAGTTACGACCAGATATCTCAGGCCTGTCTTCCCAAAGGTATTTAACTAATCTGTGGCTGAGACTTCAGGCAACATTCGTGCTAAATGAAGTCATATACGATTTTAGATATCGATGGGCACTTGATTTGTAGATAGGAAAGGATGCTGGAGGTGATGGTGGTAGCAGCTCGTATGTTATTACTTCTGTTACAGTACTGCCTCAATCAGAAACAGATCTCTGTGGTAGGGATCACGTGAACATAATTAGACACTACTCATTGAAGAGAGACACAGTATATGAGAGAAATTCACAGCAATAAAGGCAAATTTTGGGGTGTATACCCCACACAGAAGTTTCCAGAAATGAGGCATGGTAGTGGGGATGGGCTGAAAGGATGCTAATGCCTGTAAAGGAACAGCAGCACAATATGTGGGCAGAGGAGGAGCGTGTGTGATTGACAGGAGTAAATGGGCTTCAGTTCTGCTCTTTTGTAAAGAGCATCCTTCACTGTCTGCCCCAGGTTGAGTACACTGCAACCAATCAGCAGAGCAGAATCTGGTATTAAATATGTCCAGCATTACTTTATCATAATCCTGAGTGAAATGGAAGGCAGCATTAATAGCCTCAAAGAATGAATGACGAAAATATAGATTATCCAAAATCTATCCAAATGTTCATCATTGTTCAGACATCTATCTGTTGTGCCATGCAGTGAGTGACTATGGGTATCGTGTGGGACTGAGGCTTTGGGAGATGTCACAAACCGTTGCATTTTTCAAATCATGCTTTATGCAGTAAAATATCTGAAAATGCCAAAATGGGATCAGGCTTTACAAATGGACTAGAATATCTTTTATTTTTTAAACACAAATTCAAGAAGGTTGAAGTGATGCATAACTCCAACAACTCTGAGAAACAGCTAATGTGTAACTTCATACGTACTGCTTTCACAACCAAATCAATCTCTGGAACACCTCGCAAATTGAAGGGCACGCCAGGAAACCTTTCATGTGATTTACACAAATCATCAAAAGACATGAACTGATTGATATTTCAGAATGAATTGCATTCTCTTTCTCAGAGTCAGCATCAATATTTCAGCTAGCAACTTACTGGAACCACATTGTCATTATTTATTTATATATATATTTAATTAATCAGTTGCATTGTTCTTTTATTCCTACCTGCAAATTACAGCAATAATGGGAGCAGACGTAGACAACGCGCTATGCAACATTTAGCATTACTTACCATTCAGGACAGACCTTCCAATTCAGAAAGCACAGAATGCATGGCCGCACCCACTGTCAGAACAACCCTCCTAGACATATCATTTATCTCCATCGTGGTAATAAAGAGATTCCTGACATTCTGGCATTGAGAAACCAGAAGTAATACATTAGTTTTAATTTTCCGCTGCTACTTAAACATGAATACATATGATAAAGCACATAGTTTAGAAAACCATGAAGATAGTGTCCTATCCAAATGACAGACTGCCTGGTTGATTTACATGTAATACCAAGTGCTCATATGAGAAAAGGTTAAAATTAGATTGACAAGCAAATGTGCTACCAGACTGCTGGCTGACAAATGGCAAAGTTATGCCAGCGTATTACTTATTCTGGAGGCGCCCAAGCAGCAAGCAGGAGATAGTAATTCTTGTGCTAGAATACATTCACGTTCAGCATAAACAAAGAGACCCCAGGGTCTGCAATGAGAACATATTAACTCTAAGTAATTTCTGTCAACAAATAAGTCACTGGTAAAATCTTATTATTAGATATGGAATCTGAAAGACTCGTGTTTTCTGAAGTCAAGAGCAGGCTGCTCCACTGTCATTCAAATGAGATCAGAGCAATGCCCTACAAGGACCGCACTGTTCTTCAAGAAGCTGGCTATTGTGCTGTTCCCCTTCCTCCCAGCACTCAGACAGTGCCCTCACACATCAGCCGTGGGACTTTTAATGGCGGCTTTTGGGCCGCAGCCTGACTGCATCTTGGTCAGTGTAGGGAGCAGTCTGATTATCACAGGGCCATGGAGTCCTTTGAGTCCTTAGAGGCCACCTAGTCCAACCCCCCACAATGAGCAGGGACACCTACAGCTCCATGCCCTCTCCCATTTCTTAAGCAAATTCTGCTGAGGCCCATGCAGCCAGCTGCCTTTAGCTCATTTACAGGCATCAACTGAGGAAGAATTTTAACTTGCTTTAATAATTTGCAGCTGGATAATGGTGATAATGAACAATTAATACCCAGATGTGCCTCAATTTGTCTGCAAACTGGAAATAAGATTCTGAAAGAGATGAAAACAAGTTAAATTACTGGCAGCTGCTTCTTCATAACTCATCCTATACAGCCTAATTAGTTACTACTCGGAAATAAACTTTTATTTTTGTTTCTTTATCAGGTGGACAGTACAAAACTGGATCGTACTCCCTTTGGCATTAATGGAAATTCTGCAGCTTACTCCCATGGAATTGCAGGTTGGCTGCAAAGTGAATTTCTCAATATGCAAACATGAATCAATTCAGATTTTACAAAGCAGATATCACTTGAGCCTACCCCTCACTGGAACAATTTTTTTGACATTTTGTTAATATGAAGCTATCCTAAATCTTTAACAGACCCAAGCCCATTTGCCAACCTGTTTCCTTAGGGAAACGTGTTCTAATTCCTTTTCAAATAGCCACGGCAGACAGCATGTTAGGGGAGGGAGCTAATTGTCCCCATTAGTCATCACCTTGTCAGCATGACTGGCAGCCAGGAGACATCAGGCATGCTCGAGGAGCTGTAGCCAGTTAAGATCTCCTCAGCGTGCACTGAGAGACACCTCAAGGTCTGCTGCCCCTTGGTGACACCTGGAAAACCCATCAATATTTTATGCCAGGTCCTTAAAATTTCCAGTAATATTTTTTTCTTCTCCCAAAACTACTGTCAGGTAATGGGGAGGGGGAAAAAAGGTGAATCTGAGGTTTGAATCATGGCATGGTCCCACTCTAGCCTCCTCCCCTGAGGTATTGCCCTCATATATGAGCAATGGCCGGGGACACGCAGCAGCAATTTGTTACAATCTGAAACAATCCGCTAGGGTGCAAAATAACCTCTCTAAAAAGAGCAACCATTTCTGAAAAAAAAATTTTGCTTATTGAAACTATGAGATAAGGAATGGAATTTACCACCAGGCTTCACAAGTAGCTGTCGGGAACAGCTATTAAGGTAGGAATTAGACAAAATTCAGATCTCACACAAACAGTTGTATCTCAGCAAGTGCGCTCGCACTGACAGGCTGGTTTCAGTCCTCCAGGCAAGAGAGGCAAGAAGTGAGAGACGCTTGCAGAGCATCTGCTCATGAGATCAGACAAGTCTGTCTCGTTGGCAGAGCTATTGTCCTTTGGTCACACCAATCCTAATTTGAGTCCTGCTTGCAGCAGCATAGAAAACCTGTGACAAACATAGTCACGCTGGCATTGAGGTGGCTGCCAAAAGGAAATCACTGCGAATACTCGAAACTGCAAAGGGGGGAAAAAAAAAAACACAGAGAAAGAAAGCTTTCAGATCCAAAGTTTGCAAAAGAAATGAAGATATTGGACTTTTTATTTTCTTCCCCAGTCCTGCTTCCAAATAAAAAGAAATCCTCACAAATTATAAACACATGCCTGGATCAGGTCCTTACCCAGAAGTACAGGTCTGTGTCTGCATGCTGATTTGCCTCAAGCTGGGGTGTATGCAAAACAGAGAAATGCATTATATTTCCAGACTTGCAATATTTTGTACTTCTTATTCATGGTTGTCTATGAACTGCCCTGTTTGTTCTTGTTGCTCTTTGGGTCTTTTATTGTATCTGATATAGCAGTGAATCCAGAAATGATTCATCTAATTACTTGGATGAGTGACAAAATCCCTGGCAGAGGTTAACAAATGCTTCTTGTAGTCCACATCTAAGAATCGGATTGTGTAGGACCAAATCATTGGCCTTGCCCTGAGCACCACAGCTCTGCACAGAGATGGGTACCATGCAGAGCCAGAGGTGAATACACCCTTCTGAAATGTGTCATTACATTCAAGCTGTACCACAGGTAGAGACAAGGTAGCAAAAATAACCGCTATCTCTCTTGCCCACTTCCCCATCTCTATCAGCACTCTGGATATACTGATAAAAATTCATGTTTAGTGACCACTGAAAGGTCTTCTGGAGTGAGCTTTGCAGTAACAAGCATCCTTTCCTGTGCTGTCCCAAATGCTGCTCATACTTCTGGTTGTAGAGAAATTTCCTTTAGCCCCTATGAGACTTCTTTATTTTCAGAGCTTTGTTACCTTCCTGAAAAGGTGTTTGTGCCTTTTACACTTTGTTACAGATGTGTATATATCTAATTGTCTTGCCTCTTACAGAGAAAAAACAATGACAACAAAAATGATGTTTCCAAGACTATATGCCCATGCACTGGCTCGAGTTCACGGGTCTCTTCGGCAATGAATCTTCCTGGAATCGGGAGCACTTGTATTTTATCTCACGAAGATGGCACGATGCTTCACTTTTAGTGATTCGGATCTAGAAGAGCAGCATCACCATTACAGCCCACGAACGGGAGCTCACCTTTTGGATTGCTCCGGCTCAGAAGGAAGCTGCCCTCTGGCGGCCGCGGTACTCTCTCTCGGGAGGGGGGGGGGGGGGGGGGGGTGCGGGGTCACTCCTCAGCACGATCCCTGCAGCAACCGCAGGAGGAAGCTGCGGGCCGCTGGGGTCACCGGCAGACAGAACCCTCCGGGCCCTTCATCTCTCTCACTGTCAATCTGCGGGGCCGGATGCGGTGCTGAGCCCGTTCCTCGCAGCCGATGGCAAGGCCTCAGAGGGAGCAGGTGTGCTGAACATACCTCACTGCAATGCCCGCAGCGCTGCCTTGTGCCCCCACTTGCTCTCCCAGCCTTCGGCTGCAACGCAGTTTCAGGAGAGGAATTCCTGGAACTGCTTAATTCTTCCCCGTCTTTTTCTCCATCACTCCCATGGTTCAAGAGCTCAGCACTGCCTGACCCGCAGCGTGCTGCCGAACCTTCCTCCTGCTCACACTGGAACTGTTCTGCTGACAGCTGCAACTTGCTAAGCTATGGCAAGCGAGCAATGCGTGGCTGGAGGAGGTCAGGAACCTAACATACATGCAGCTGGTTACTTCTTCAGCATTCTTTTTTTATTTTTATTGTTGCATTTGTCTCTCTTATAGCAGCTTAAAATTGAACTGTTCTGTCCAGGCAAAAAGCAGTGACTACTGAAGCTTGTTGAATACTCACTCAGCACTTGAGCAAGGTTTTCTTGACATCAAGGAGACCCAGAATGTGTCACCCCAGCCACCAACCCACCATGTCCCAAGAACTGGCTGTCCCTGCACCCCACAACCCATCTCTGACACAGCCCAGATGCCTTCTTTTGGCCTTCTTTAAGCTTTTTTCTGTTACCCTTATGCACTTTACAGATATTGCTTGAATGCATCAATGGTATATCAGGTGTTAAATTTCATGTAGTTAGCTGGGAAAATCACTGGGAAAAATTCCTATTGCAAATTGCTTCTTTACAATCAGTGGAATGTATATGCAGAAATGTGTTTCCCTTGTTACTTTTTGGAACACTACCAAAACAGTCTCTGAAGCAGCGAAGCTACCCGTACAGTTGCCTGTGCAGGTTGGTCTGAGCACCTGCAGGAAGTCTAAGGTGCCACATCCCTTCAGTCACTGAGTTTACAACATACCTCTTTCTATCCCAGTGAAGCTGCTGGAAAATATCATATAATTCAGCTGAAAGGAGACTGATGAAATTGAGCAGAATTCAGAAGAATACTGATGTAACCATGGAGTGAAGGGCTACCGTTGAAAAGGCAAGATGGACAATGCAAGCAGCCCAAGCTTGCCTGCTGACAAATCATCCTTTCTTCTGTGGCAGATGAAAAAGTGGTATTTTCCTGTGATATGGTTTCTTGTTGATTGCAGAAAAGAGCTGCAAGGCTTTCTCAGACAGTAGATGCAGTTAGAGCTGTCCTGAAAAGGAAACTTACTCACTCCGCATGCAGACTTTTATTTACTCCCTCTGGTCACTGCATTGTAAATCTTCACTGTTCTGACATCAGTTTGGCTTTCCCTAGGAGACGGAGGAGATGCTGCCAAACAGAATAGGCTTTGTATATTCTAACCCCTATTCTGGATAGAATTAATGACCCAAGAGCGAAAGCCAAAAGCCTCAGATTTGTTTGGGTTAATCAACGCCAGAATTTGTTGGCTAGGATATGGTACAGATGATCTTTCACAGTTGAAAGACTACGTCAGTATTGCAAGTGTTTGGAAGGTAACAGCACACATGTCTTAAATGCCATCACATAACACATGGGCTTGCACAATAAGGCATTGCTGGACAGGGTACGAATGAGCATCTTATTCCAAAGCATGTGAAAGTTTGCAAATAATTTTGGAATGGTTGATCAAAGCAAAAGGAGCAGGTGCAGTGCTGTGTGCATGGGAGGAGTAGGAGTAATGAACGCATAGAAAGGCTCCAGCTCACAAAGAGGATTTCTCATGATGTCAGCTGTTTCTAAGGAGAGTGAGTTGGCACTGTTTCGGTTGATCATCCAGGTTGTCTAGGGTGGTGGAGGCACCGTGACATAAATTAACCTCAGAAGGGAAAGCAGTACCTATGATCTATTCACTGTTACTATTACTTTTGTGAAAACCAGACAGAGAGTACTGGGAAAGTGCTTTAAACTACTGTGACTTATGTCACAATTATTCTAGGCCAATATACGCAAACAGTCACTAACAGAGCTCAGCTGATCAACAGCACTTTGTTAACTTGCAGCTAGTGCACTGCTTGCAATAACTCAGCTCAGTTAATTTAGAGAACAGAGGAAATTAAAATATTTTATTGAACCCCTACACAAAGACTAGCTTCTAATCACTAATAGCCAACAAGCAATAGGGTCAGTCCATAATCTTGCACAAAGTATTTGTGTTAGGATAAAACCACCGTACATGAATACAGTGTTTATTGGTATTTGTTAACAGGACTGTGTTAACAGCGTGTTTGCAAGCAGGGTTCAAAACCAAACTGTGAGCATCGGGGTAGAGTTGATGTTTGAACAAGGCAGCAGGTAATAGATTAATTTTATGACATACAATAAAGCATATTACATAAGGATATTGCACTATTGCAGATTGTCTGATAGAAATGATATGCACAGGCTTATTCCATCAGGCAAAGGGTACTTACATGCAAGCTTTCATTCTCATCAAATACAGCTGGACTTACAGAGAAGTAGGTTTATCATAGCACTAATTAGAAAAGCAAATAGATAGAGAAAGCCTTTCCAGCCCACATTATTCTGACTCTTCCATAAAGCTTTTGTAAGGGAGCATTTGTACTTAACTCAGAAGGGCTGCTTGTGAGATTAACTTGATACGATGGTGAAAGGAACAATGCAACAAAACCCCTTAGAAGTTTGCTGCATTCATCCATTATATTTTACATAAGCAACACGCTGGGCCAGCATTTAAATTACCACAAAACAGCAACCTGGTATTTTTTCAGCTACAGGAGACTTGTCCTGTTAGTAGCACAGAGTATGAGGTTTTTCTTTCTTCACTGATAAGAGCCATTGTTGTTGTGGACATTTTTATTGCCAAAGCTACTGTAAATTGCTGTTTTCTAACCTGTAGGTGAGTCCCTTTTGTTTGTTCTACCGAAAACAGTCTCAGTATCTCAGTGTCGTGCAGTGGAAGCCTGGGCTGTGCCTGTAGGGCAGCCCCAACCTACCCATCTCACAGTCTGCCTGCCCCAGTGCAGGGCTGGTGAGGCACTTGAACCATGTCAAAAAGAGGTGGAGAATGTAAGAAGTGCTCTTTGGGGCAGCACACCCCCTGCTGCCTGGCAATGAGTCCCCAAGTCCCCACTCTGCCCCCCGGAGTGCCCATGTGTCAGAGCCTGCTGAGCCAGCACCACACGGCATTGTGGGCCTGGAGAGTGGCAGAGCCTTCATTGAGCTGGTTGATATTTAACTTGATTTTGTTTCCAGATCTTACTTTAAGCAGGGCAGCCCTCTGATACACGGCATCAGCAGCATGATCTTGCCAAAAGGATGATAAAAATCAGAGATTACCTTTAGGGAAAGAGATGCTTACAGAATGCAGCTGGAAGAGGATCACTTAGGCTGACTTTGCATCCTACTGAAGCACTGCGCTCCAGAACGGAGTATTGCAGCCAGCTCCAGTGCAGCTGGAACTGGGGTCCTTCTGGCTGCAGCTCAGTGCGAGGAGCTACCAGAGACCCTTGCCCCAATCACTGCCTGCATCCACACTAGAGTGTGAATGCACACCTCTCATAGGAACAGGAGCTCTTGCATTCAAACAGCTACATTTGGCCACGTATTTGTCACGAGTACTTTCTGTTCTGTCTGAAAGAGTAAGGAACTTGTAATGTGCTTCAAAAGAGTTAAAATGTGATCGTAGCAAAAGACAGAGGGCAAAGCCTGCACACCAGGCATGGAGCATCGCTGAGCACTTCGGCCTAAAGGCAAAGGTTCCACCACAACTTGGTTGGGCTTTTTCCCCAGTAAAGGAACAGCTGAAGGAAACAGACGATGCATTTTCTTTTTTTTTTTTTTTTTTTTTCTTTTTTTGGATCTTTTTTATTCAAAAGTTTTCAAAGAAATAAAACAGAAAAAAGCTAACAATCTAATCAAATTTACAGTTCAAAAACGTATTTTGGCGTTTAACAACAAGTCCTAGGAAACAAAACTACAGAGTTATCTTGAACCGGACAAATAAGTTACCACTGGCAAGTTTGTGGCACTAGTAAAACAAAAATAAAAAATTAACTCTCTTGATCATATAGATATCTCTATGAAAATCTTTTTTTTTCAATCTGTACAAAAGGTCTTTCTTCATAAATTAATTTTTTATAATTTAATGGCTGTCTACTATGTGATGTTTAAGTAACTGATCATTTCTTTATGTACAGAGGTTAAATTTCCCAAATCTTACCCAGACAATGAGTATGGCACTTAGTTCAGACGTTTCGGCAGCAGCTCTTCCCGCCCTCTAACACAGCCATCATACTGCGGTTCGAAGTAACGCAAAAGTATCAAGTAGTGAGAGATCCAGGCATGGAAATCCACCCGACCCAGGGAAGGTGCTGCAGAAAGTCCGGACTTTGACAAAGCAGTAATATTCCAGGGAGCATAGAACCAATAATACCACAACTTTTCAAAAAAAAGAAAAAACAAAAACACATCTCTTACGACTATGTATTTCACTAGAATCTACACTTCTCAGAGCAGCAATTTACTTTTGAAACTATGAAATGTCACCGACATCTATACTCCAATACTCACACAAAATTTAAAAACTAAAAAATACTCGAAAGAAACAACTGTTAGCCCCAGCTCCTGAGCTGGGATGATTTGGTCTGTGGAAACAGGGAGGGCCAGCAACCTGTCCCAATACAAAAGGAAATAAACTTTGAGGTAGATAACTGATCATATACAGCTGACCAGAGAAGTACACAGTTTTGGAAGACAACTTAATTTATCGTTTGATTTAAAACATATGTGATCGTAATAAAGAGCTTTAGTAGCAGTGAATTATCTAATATGTGAAGTACAAATAACTGTATTTATGAATCAGGAATTTCATAGTTTCAAAATCGGTTTTCTTTACACTTAACACTTGTAGTGATGATGTAAAGTGTGGCACTGCTTGGATCCAAGTCTTCCTTCATGCTTTTGTGTCCATACATCAATTAAAATTATAAAACCTAAATGCAAATGTACAAAAAAGGCACATTCTCCTAACCGCAAACTGGTCCGGCAAAAATAAAGAGTACAGAAGACGTAATGCTGAGACAAATCAGAATTATTGGTTACTGGCTCTTTGTTCTTTGGTAAAGTTACCTTTTAAAAGTGCCAAGTCTTTTTATTTTTATTTACCTACAATAGAGAGCTAGTACCCAATCAATTATGCTTCTCCTCGCATCTCAGCTTGTGTTTGAAAACGAGTCCTTTAGCTTTTGCCATTTTGCTGCAATAGCAACTTTTGTGTTTGCTAAGTCTCAGTACGATCCTCATCCTAAAGCACTATCATTAGTATAAAGAAAGGACAAAAACATTCGGTGAGATCCCCACCCCAAACTCCCTATTCTACCTACACTAAAACTAGAACATCGAGTTAGTTTCCAAAAAAAAGGCAAAAAAAGATTTTACATTGCATCATACAGCAGAGTTCCTAAGTAATCCGAACTACCAGAGGGAGCTATCGGCGTACGGCCTTACAAACGATTTATCCTATTAAAATTTCCCCATCAGAAAATGTGTTTCACACAAAACAGTTTTCCCCTCTTGCATTTCACTACCTTACATATTATGTGAAAAATCATTAAAAACACTTACTACACATTAAAAAAGCCAAATTTTCAGCAATTTTTATTGACTACCTTTAAAAGCCCTATGCTGCTGTTTTACAAGGCATAATAGACCAGCTCATTTGGTCAAAGCATTCTACACCATTAGTTTGGACTACTTACTGAAATAGCTACAGCATCGAAAGATTTAAGGCAAATTGGAATTCATAGAAAAGGATAAGACACTTCACACTACATTAAAAGAAAAACAGAAGGCTAAAAGACCAGACGCTATAACTGCAACACTGCACTAAAGCAACACTCACACACTGCAAGCACAGAACATCATCCTAGATGTTTTACTATTTTAAACTTCAGAAAACCCATTTCATACAATTAAAAAAAAAAAATAAAAATAAAAACAAAAAACAAAAAACAAAAAAAAACAGGAAAAAAAATAAAAGGAAAGAAAGGAAATAAAAATAAACCGAAACACAAATTCTGTCATGCACATGAATAGTCTTCGTGGTCATCTGTGCATACCCAGAAATTTGAATTTTTTTTTTTTGCGTCGTAACACTTGATAAAAATTTTTTTTTTTACTAAAATAAACCTGTTCATGGGAACAGCTACTAGATGAATTTAAGGTTTTTCTTATGCACCTTATAGAACTTATAGCAAAAATAGTTTTAGTTGATTTCATTATAAATAACATTTTCAAGAACCTGTGCAAAACTGTCAATAATTCCTAAAGCACAATTGATCAGTAAAATCCATGATTGTTTCAGCCTTTGCACCCTTCTCCAGGCCGGGTCAACACCGGGCATCTGCAACACAGAAAAGTCAGAGCTACAGCAGGGTTACGAACTGCATTCATTTTGCTAACGTGGCTGTGTGTGAGCTGCACCACCTCCTCCTCTAGACAGCTGGGAGCAGACTGAGTGAATCAGAGCACAGATCTGAAAAGCAAAGCCAGGTGGCACTCCAGGTGCTTGGCACTTGCTGGGATACGGCTCTCTGCCAGCATGTGGCCTCCCCACTGTGCTTTCCCCCTTTACCTCTAATAAAGATAAGCATGCAGAATGCCCACAGAGGAGCTGCGAGGCTGCGTTCCAAGCTATCTCCCTGCCTACTTTCTTCTTGTTGGTTGCTTTTAATCGACCCAAAGCAGATGAGTGAGTGGGCCTACTGCTGCTGCATCCAAAGGCTTCCATCTCTGGATGAGACGAGAAGAGGAAGGTTGTGCACAGCTCCCCACAGCCAAAGCACAGGCAGCTCCCGTGCTTCCACGCTGGTTAACTTTTAACAGCAATTCGAGGCTCATTAAACACGAAGGGAGGCTCTTCCATTTGCTATCAGATTAAGTTATCAGACGGGCTTTGAAACACATTCAGCTAATGAAAAGTAAAGACAATTTTGGAATTTTTCAAGGAAAGGCAGCGCGTTAAAGTTTGTACATTCATTGGTGCATATTAAATTATATTGCGCTATTTTCAAGTCCCTTTGACTATTTTCGCATAGCAGCAACTTGTTGACAAGAAACAATACAGCTATTAAGTGTATTCATCAAGGGAAAGGTGCTGGGTGTTCCTGACGGACTGCACTGACTCATGTTAGTGTGCTGGTTGTCATTTGCCACTTATTCAGGGCAAAATATATCCCAACTTTTAATAGCACATCTCCAAAAGTGCTGTGCACATATTTAGAAAAAAGCTTCCATTTGTCAACAGTGACAAAACTACAACAATTACGAGGCCACAGTGTTCCCTGTATTTAGGGCAAGAAATAACCATCAGTTCCCTCCCCTTCACCTGTCTGATAAATGACAAGTACCGGCATGCTCTGAGGACAGAAATACCGAATGCCATACTCTGGAGCTGAAATCAGCTGAGCAATATTACCCTTCCCCTTGTGCCCACACCCACTGCTGCAGATTTCCCTGCGCAGATGAGTGCAGGCAGCAGAGCTTCTCTAGGAATAAAATCATGGAGGATTTTATCACTTCCATCAAGCACCACCAGCTGCTCATAGAGCTCAGTGTGCTACAGAGTCAATGTTAGACAACATTTCTCAGGTTGCAGCACACCTGATCCCTCTTCAGGAGTCTACATGCTGCTCCTCCTATGGCCCCTATCTATGAGAAAGAGGCTGGCACACTGCTGGAGGTGTGGGGATGCCATGTAGGATTCTGTTGTCCCACCTACTACAGATCTTTGTTCACAAGGAAGCTTCACGTGCCCACAGGGAAGACTTAACGGCAAAACAAGTAATTCCTTGAAAAGTGGTTAACACCAGCCAATAGCCCTGGCATGGGAAGCATGCAGGAGCCATGGTTTTAACACTAGGAGATGGGGAATGAAAAGAGTCTGTGGCTTTGCTTCTCCCTGCCTTGGAAGAAAACCAAGGATGTGGGCTTGTTCTAGATGCCGGCGTTTGGCCAGACTAAAATAATAAACACAGGTCATATGTTGTGCTATGCGGACCGTGCCAGCTGTCGAATGTGCAAAGTTTCCCAATTGGTTTGTTTCTATCTTCACATACTTGAACATGTAAGAAGCTGTTATGCCAATAATAGGGATGAAAGCAGTGTTGTCAAATAACACAGTTGACCTGCAGAATCAAAAGTGATGTCAAAACGTGTGTACTGTTAGATCTGCGCATTTTAAAGACAGCATCACACCAGTGGGAACCCTTGCATGTAACTGCGTGAGGTTTTTGAGAATGTTAGGAATGCCACGAGGGCTGTGAAAAAAACATTTCTAAGACCACCTCTCATACATACTTGAAGTTGAATGAAATTATTTAGCGTTAGGTCTTACAAAATTTGATTTAAAAATTATGTAGAACAGTTGCTTGGTTTACAACGCACCCAGAAAAAGATGTGTTAGGGAAAAACTAACTTCCAGTAATTTAAGGCATGGAGGATGAAGGAGGGGATGGTTAGTACAAACAGCATTTTCAGGATAGTGATCTACTGAAAGATAAATGGTATACAGAAGGAGTTAGGATAAAACTAATGAAGGGTCAGTAAGGAATGCAAGCAGAGACATAGGAAACCTGCAGCAGGAAAGTAAATAAATAGCTCTGGAATTAAAGCCAATCCAGGACTTCGATTAAAAATCAATTGACAAAATTCTGGACCAAACTGCTACTTCCTAGAATAAAGGATGGGCACAGAAATTTGCAAGAGTGTCAGCAAAGATTTCTGAAAGACCAGAACCCACCTGCATACTCCCTAAGTCTGCTGTGAAGCTGCTTCCCAATTCAATACAAAGGTTTTTTATACTAACTCATTGTTTTTCTTACATACCACATGATTTACACAAGATTAATAAAATAGAATACAATCCACATATGCTATAGAGAAAGTATCAAAGTGCTGTTATTTGTAATTCATTAACTCACTTTTTCCTTTCCCTTACTTCTAACTCTGGCCAAATTCATGTTAATTTCAGTGTCTGTCCCCCAGATACTAACAATGTTATTTATATGATATGTGCAAGAACTTTCAATGCAGAGTACTGCATGTTATGAAAAAAAATATATATTTAAATTCACATTTTTCATGTGACAGGAGGAGCCCCTACCTCACAGTTACTTATTTTGTTGATACGTGTACGGAGAATGGTCACTGGACGTCTCTACTGTAACCTGCTGTTGACCACTGGCTTCCTGAAAATGAAGAGGGAGAAAAAATGTGAGACAGAAGCAGACAGCATTACCTGCAATCTGTATTTCCTTGCAATGTTTGCAATTAGGTCTTCAAGTCTAGGACCTTTCAAACATGTCAGAATACATGCACAGTTACAGCACTTCAGCTGGCAATACTCCTTGCAACAAATAATAACAATAAAATAAATTTAAAATAGTATATTTGTATCTCTTATCTCTGGTCTTCTGTATCACATACTGACCTCAACAGGAACCGCTGCTGTCTGAACATGCGTGTACTGGGGTATGTAGGCTCCTTGCATAGCTGTTGTGGCTGGCATGTACTAGAAGGAGAGAAGCATGTTAAGCTGAGCTGAAGTCCAATGAAAATCTAAGAGTATTCAAAACACCTGTCATGACACCATGTAATAGATATCAAATGTTTCCCACACGTGAGAGACTTTTGTGTCTGAAACTAAGAGCCTTTTCAGAAAACTGAGGTGTTTTTGTTTGTTTGTTTGTTTTTAATACCTGATTTAACCTTCAAAAACTCAGTAAAGAATTTTTCTCTGTTAATCCTTACACACACACATGTATATTAACTCTCTACTCAGAAGAGAAGAGTCTGTTGGTTTAGAGTCTGGCCTTCATCTCCTCTTCCTGCCTAATTTTTGCTCCACACAATGTATAACTTTCAGCTCTCAGGTCTTCTGAACAAAAACAACTGTTGTTTCTTTTTCACTCTGGAGTCATCTCCTGGGTTCCTTTCATTTGTTTTATCTATTTTGCTTGCTCACTATATCTGACTAGCTAATAGACTGAATAAATAATGCTGAATCTAATTAATATATGGAGACAGTTCTTAATATTTTATCGAGTGAAGATTTTTTTACATGTAAATGTACGTGCATACTGGTATCTACACACAATATTTTTCACTTGCAAAAGTTCTATTTTGTATTTAATTGCTACATACTGTTCCAGTACTGCCTAATGAAAGATGACTCATCTGCTGCGTCAAAGGGCTTATCATTGATGCAGGCTGTAGTGACATGGTGTGGTCCATGGAGGGAGTCAGTACAGCACCCTGTGAAAACAAAGAAAGAAATGATGAAGGCAACAATCAGGTTTTAATTATGTTTTTCGAGAGTCTAAGTAGGTGCCGTCCTTTCAAGGGGATGTACTGCATGAATTCTCCTTAATGCAAGGCACTGACTGACTCAGCACACAGCTCTTGGGCACTCTAACAGGGATGCGTTTTGCACAGCTTGGTCACAGGGTAAGTACTGCACTGACTTCCTACTGAGCATAAACAGATACACAATGCACTTGAGACACCTGCTGCAAACACGAGTTCAACTACATGTTAACTTCACAGTAAAACTTGGCACATTACTAGGTACAGATTCGCTTAGTTTGAGCTTTGGAATTTCGGGCCTTAAGAAGCATTTGTCCCATTTTTAGGAATAGAGGCTTTGGAGGAACACCTGTGGTAGGGGAATGTTACCTGCACATGTCATGTTCACATACAAGACAAATTTTAGATGAGGGGGTCAGCAGCACTGCAAAAAGACTTGGTTATCTATAAAAACACTAGCTGCCAGGATGGCTCTATGGCTCTGGGGCCACTTTGCTAACTTTACAAAGTTACAAAGGTGTGAGCATTTTTAAAAACTCAACATTGCTAAATAGGCCAAGGCACGCTTGTCAGGTTTTCAGAGTTATCTGAAATTGAAGGTTATCAACTGATTTTATTTTACTAATCATGTTCTGCAAAAATATATTTCCAAGCACTCTGTATGAGTTATGCTTGCAGAAGTGTTGATTAAAATAGATGGAGGGTCAAAATCAACAGCAATAACCACAGTGTACTGAAAGCTAGGATTTTTAATCGATTCCTTAAAATGAAAGAAAAAAACAAACCAACCAACCCTACGGAGTGTAGTTGGAAAAACAACCATGTGACCAGCGTAGATGAAATGAGTCACAGGCACATCAAACACTGAAAGAATTTCCTGTCTGCAGACTGCAGGCTTCTCTGCAAAGCAAATGAGTAAGACAGCACCAATTTCTGCACAGACCAAAACTAAACTTACGTCAAAAAACTAGATTGTTATTTTTCAGCTACGAAATCTCATACTGCATATCTTCAAAACAGATAGATCTCACGGTGCTATAACATATTAACTCGCGTCTCCTACAGCATTAATTTGCAAGATGGCTTTTAGGAAATTCCGAGTTGACAGAAAAGTTAAAACCAGTTTGTGTGTGTGTTTAACATTCAAAGATTACAAATACAACAACAGTGAACTGCGTGAGAAGGAGGCCAGGCTCAATATCGCCTTCTCTGCACGCACAAGAAAATGTTTGGCCACACAGATTTACGTTCTGTACTCTGCATGGAGAAGTTGACTGACATCAGGACAATATCTTTTCCATATCTGGAAACAGACTTGTTTTTCACTATAGGAGGGCCTGTTATTATTTGTAACTCTCCTATCAAGAAACCTTATAACTCTTAGATATAATAGCACTCAATTGGCAAATGACATAGATAAGAAGCAAAACATGCAAGAGAACAGATTAGAACTTGTCAGTCTGGTATAGATGCCACAGCCAGACGTATAGGGAGAGTAGTGTTACCCATGCATAGTGAAGCCAGAACAGGTTATCCAGGTTGTTTCAAGTGAGTGCCCCTGCTGCCATTTCATATCACCATGTCCATCTGTCTGTCACAGATAATCCAGACTGAACTCTAGATCTATTATAAAACCTTGGAGCTTCCTATTGGTACACAGTATGTAAAGCATTGGTAACTGCAAAGTGCTCATGATTTTCAGAAAGGAAAGAAAGGCTCCTCAGGATCCCAACATGGTAAATCTAGTTTTACTCATCATGTCGATGCCCTGAAGGCAGCTTTCTCTTTTTCCTAATAAAATGAGAACCAGTTCAGGTTATCACAATCCTTTCTCTTTCCCGTTTTCATCCATGATTTAATCATTATGATGTAATTGTCAATTATCTGGAAGTAATGGGGTTGGAAGTGGCCTATTCCCTGTTGTTTAAAATATGCAAATTGTTTACACCACAATGGAGAAGTATAAAAACTTACCGGGTGCTGCATTATATATGGTTGAGGCTGCATCCAAGAAGGACTCTGAACCTGGAACAAAATTGGTATTTTATTATCCACTTCAAATTAACACTCTACTATTCCCCTCTTGTTGCAGCCAGCGTATTTTCTCTCCAAAAAACCTGATTATCCAGATGCTTAAACTGAGGCAGGTTGCCTAACTTCACATGACAAGGTAAATCAAAAGGAGTGAAGAATACACTAATTGGTTATATGGTTTTCTTATTTAAAAAGATCTGGTCATAACAGCTCTTTGAAAAAGCGTGCTGCAAGAAATATGAAAGGCAAGATGACAATGTCTCTTTTTCATCTCCGGTAGTGCCACGCGTGTAGGATAAGGCAGGATCTGACCTGCATGGGGCATGCAGACCTGACTCACCATTGCTGCTGGAAACTTAAAACCCCTGAAACTTTTCACCTTCTTTCCCAGTGTCCTGTGAATAGGACAGGCAGATAGACTGTCTTGAGCAAAAAAACACAAGGCGGGAAACATTTCTTCCGTCCTCTCTGCATTCATTTTCAGTTCAGAGCAATTTTTTTTTAAGATTATTTTTTAATCAGTAAAAACGTAACAAGGTGTTCAGAAATTGAATGGTAAAAAGTAGAACAGTTGAACCCTCCCTTTCCCCAGGCAAAAGCTTAATGGCAAAAATTCTGGTACAGCCTGACGAAAGCTTTGGCTAATCTACTCATGCTATCATAGTAACTGGCTTAGTGATGCCATTTGGGTATACAGGAGTTGCAGAAACAAACACTAGCCAAAACTTTAGTAAATTTGTTTACCTTTAATAAGAATAAATCTAGCAACAGGTTATAGCATGCCCCAAAGAAAAAATAAATAAATCATGCTTTTATGATACATTCTGTTGTGTAGATGACAGAACGCTGCAATGAGTTTCAGTGGGATGGATCACTAATGATGATGTGACTAATGCTCAAATTGTGAAATATTTCTGGACAAGAATCTCCTCCCTCCCTACCATAGAACGCTTCCCTTTCATTTTCAATTCGTATTACTGTAGCACTTTAAGTATCATGACGTCAATAACTCCATCCACACCTATTTAAGCTCCATGTGACATACAACAAAAACTGGTTATGACATTTTTAGAAACACGCGTTACTGTCGCCCACCTCTCCCACTAAGCCCAGCAGTGATCCCAAGCTCCCAAGAAGCATGTTTCCATGCCAACTTTCAACTTTTACTTGGACTCAGAACGTTCAAGAGTCTCCTGTTGATTCATAATTTATATTTTAATAAAAAATTCTGATAATGCTTTTCTGGGTATGAGCTTGCTGCAGTTTTTGAGATATTGCTGTACAAAGCAGAATGACTCCATATACTGAAAAATACATCAGTGACACTGCCTGCCAGGAGCAAACACTGTGTTGCATAAATCATCTCAGAAATTAATACCAAATGAATCCAGCTGCCCTTTATCCCAGAGAGCACCTCCTACATAACACTCTGTTGGAGCAAGAAGGCATTAGATCTCCAGACTTAATACTGGACAATTCTTCCTCACTCTTCTCAGACGGAATGGGAGGGGACATGGTTACTTCTGCACAGTAACCAGATGGTCCACAGGTAGAAAACCTGTGTGTTAAATAGTAAAATGCCGGATAGGTAATCATTTAGGTAACACTGTGATAATGCTCATACAATCTGAACTCCAAACTCCTTTCCAAGTTTTCTTCTCTAATGTTAAGCAAGTTTTTGCAGCCTTTTTAACCAACCTACGTAACACATGACTGCTGGGCTTTTTGCTCTGAAACCACCCGCAGAAATGTTCAAAACCATGGAGAGATGTCTCTGAAATAAAACTTCAGTAAACCAAAAAGGATTTAAATAAAGAATAATTACTTTAGAGGTGAATTATTGATAATAAAAGAATTGGATGAAGAAAAAATGAAAAATCATACATGAAATGCAGAAGTGGCTACAAACTCTTAGCCATCACCACAATTTAGAGAGTGTTTTTGGCAAGACAACTGGCATCCCATTAGTTTGCTATGCTTCCTGCAACAAACACACCTTCAGTTTTTAAGGCCTTCATTTTCATGCTGTACAGTGTGAAGAGGGCCCTTCATTAAAAGGTAGCATGACTGGAGAATGCAGAGAACCAGATGTAGCAACTGATAAATAAACACAAGCTCCAATGAATCACTGAAGCTCCTAAGTTCTAAATACAAACCTGGTATGTGGAAACTGGAGAAGCAATATATGGCGTAATAGACGTTTGAGTGATCATTCTGTTTGCTGTAATACTGTAGGGTGAAGGATAAAATCTAGAAAATATAGAAATATTTATTAAATGCCAGTTCTATGCATATTTCATAATGCAAATATTTTTTTCTTAGTGTGCCAGCACTTAACATACCCATTTTGTAAAGCAGCTGTTGTTGGATCGTAAGTGAGTGTCATTCCAGCCTTTAAAAAAAATAAGTGGAAAGAGAATTGACACAATTCATTTTGCTTGTAAATTATTTCTCATACTCATTAATTACTATTAATTTTAGCTGAAAACTTGTATTGATACAGTTGATTATCCTACAATTAGGGAAAGGTTAATTGACAGAAGTAATAATAAGTAAAGAGAGTCTGTAATATTGGCCAAAAAGTTTCCATCAAGAAGAACAAAAATGCAATCTATAAAATACCTGGCTTAGATAACATGTGCCATGTTTGAGAGGCAGAGCATAAGGATGATTACACTAGGGCTACATTAGGCATACAATATATTAACTATAAAAACGAACAAGGAGCCCACTTTTCAGAAGACACATTAGAATTTTGTTGTTTCATACGTATGAGGTATCCTGGCTTGGTAATCACAGTAAACCTATGAAAATATTATCTTGAATATTAAAGATTAAAAAAAGCTGCAACAAACGGAAAAATTTAATGCTGCACTGCACTGTTTTAACCTTCAAAAATGGCTGTGCGCTTCAGTTCTGCATGAACAAAAGGGATTTCTTACTAGATGTAAATAAAGTTACGTTTCACATAGCTTTATAATATCAGAGATATTTCATATATACTCCTGACCAAAGCAAAGGAGATTTCAGTGTTCATTTTAATGAGATACAATTTGATGTTTTACATTTTGTCTTTTTTTCTCTTAAGGAAGATACAGTTAAGCAGTTTATAGAGTTGCAAATTGTCAGGTGAGGGCTGCTTGCATATTTTTAATATGCCAAAGAGCCGAGCCAAGAAGTCTCAATGCCTATCATTTCCATAAGTATTCATTATTGTACACCCACACTAGAGCTTGAAGGGAGGACTTACAAGTCTCACCTCGCCTTCTCTGTGCCATGCTCTTCCATTCTGTATGTATTTATTCTGATTCTGTCTCTTTTTCTGTCCTCCATCGGCAAACTTGCACAACAAAGGTTCTGCAGGAACTGAGAAGGAAGGAAGAGTATTACTTGCAGAACTATTCATATACAGGAAGGTACAAGTACAGAAGGTGAAGAACGTATGTGAAATGGCTTTCAAATATTTCTCCTCTTCTTGGAGGGCTCAGTAACGTCCCAAAGCTTCAAGCAGTTCTGCTCATCAAGAATGACCAGAGCTGCACTGTACTTCCACTTAGTCACATCTGCCAGATAGATTGGACACCTTTATCTCCTGTCACCTTGCACCAAAAAAATGACACAACTTTCCATTCCCTTTCTATCTCTGATCTATAAAGAGCGTGCAATGCAACCACAAGCTCTTCAAGATTTTTCTTTTATCTCATTCTTTGCAAAATGCCATTAAATGGTGTCGCTATATGTTTTTTAGTTTTGGCATAACATAATCCTTACCACAACTTCAACGCCTGAAATGCAATCAATCAAAAAACAGAAGTTAGAACAGTGCTCTTTCCTTAAGATTGGCTTAAGCTGCAACAGCTCTGTGTACCCGTGGCTGAAGCACAGAGCCACATAACACCACACCCTCTCTAATCACAGGGTGGAAGCTCTGTTATGACTTGGATGTGAACACTTCTCTGCCAGTAATTCCTGAGACATGAGCTGTCTAAGCTTTAAGGTGACACTCCTCTGAGCCGTTCTCTGTTTGGAAACACCTGAATGAGATGAGGCCGGATCTGACAACGTGCAAACGTCCCAGTGCAGAGTAAACACATAGGGTTGGGGGGACTGTGTGTAAAAAATCATCCCAGAGGAAAATTTTAGCATATCTATATCCTGCAATAAAATCTATTATTAAAACCATGACCGGCACTGACATGCCCTTCATTATGCCTGCATTTAAAAAGGACCATTGGTACTTCCCTAACTCAGAGGAACAGTGAGTACTGAAAACCTCAGGGGACCAACAACCCAGCCCAGAATCTGACTTCCAAACTACTGGCACAGCCAAAACACAACTCACTGCCAGCCAAGTCATCGTTGGTTTTGAATGGTACACATGAAATACTAGGTCTGGTTCCACTGAGAAAAAAAAAAATGCATTTCCTACATGATACATCACTGACAGACTTCCATAGGAAAGGTGATGGACTGGGAGGCAGAGCTGGAGCGTGGCTGCTTGTCTCATCTCAGAATGGATCACGTGTCCTTCAGAGATCTGCACTGCTGTGGATCATACGCTGCTATTCAGCAGCCACATAACTTTTATCTCAGAGAGTCAGACTTCATTGTACCTAACAACGGAATTAACTTCAAATGGATTGTCTTACAGAGACAATCATTAAAAAAACATTAAAATCCTGTAACCATAAAATAAACTAGGAAAAGTTTAGGCTAAAAATGGGAAAAATATTGGAGACTATGGAGGGTGAAGTAAATGAGCAATGAAGTACCAGAAACCCTCAAGTAGGAGACAGAAACTGGAGAATAATCTCTTCAAAATTTTCCATTACTAAAGGGATTTTTTTTGCATTACCAGAACAGTTTTGTTTTGGGGTCTTCTATCAAGAGTATTCTTTGCATATTTGTGGCAAAAATGCAGTGTATCAACAGACTGAAGGACAAGTTGACGTTGCTCATGTAACAGAGCATTTTAATCTGCATTAAATTCTACTGGAATAAGTGGGAGTTAATCACATGTTACTGAACATGGCTAAAGATATCAGGGTGTGGTCCGAAATTATTTTTCCTTGATTTTACATGGTGAAGAAAAAGATCAGAAAGAGAACACTACAATACAAGCAGTTAAGTACCCAAAACAAAAAAAGCCATTTGCCAAGTTGAGTAGAAATCTAGCTATTTATGAATTACAGAATCACAGAATGGCCAGGGTTGGAAGGGACCTCAAGGATCATGAATCTCCCACCCCCCTGCCACAGACAGAGCCACCAACCTCCCCATTTAATACTAGACCAGGCTTCCCAGGGCCCCATCCAATCTGGCCTTGAACACCTCTGGGGACAGGGCATCCACAACCTCTCTGGGCAGCTGTTCCAGCACCTCATCAGTCTTTCTGTAAAGAATTTCCCCCTGATGTCCAACCTAAATCTCCCCTCCCTCAACTTAAAACCATTTCCCCTTGTTTATCAACCCTTTCAGTTATCAACCCTTTCAAAGAATTATTTCAAACCATCTATTATGGTGAGAAGCACACGTGACTTCCAAAATACACACTAATTTTTTAGAAGAGATAATTAAAAAAAAAAAGTGTCTCTAGAACAGCATACAAAGGCACCTAATAATATTAGAGGTTTCTAGACCTGTGATTCAGTATTACAGCACTCATGAATAATAAACACTTTATTTAAAACTATATTATGTCTTCATTAGAAGTCTCCAGAGTGCGTTGTACAAAACTCTTCTGTAAGGGTTATTTGAGCTTACATTTCCCATCGTCTCAAGATAAAGATCATTTATTTTGGAAAGTCGGAGCAAATCTGCTCAACTGTTTGAACATAATCTTCATTAAAAAAAAAAAAAACATATTTTCAGAATAAATGACATTTTTGTCATTAGGTGACTGAATACAACTTAATTTTAAATGATGAAAAGAAGGGAAGAGGAAGGGGAAGAGGAGGGGAGGGAAGATGAAAAGAAAAAAAGAAGAAAAAGAAGAAGAGAAGAAAAAGGAAAAGAAAAGAAAGGAAGGAAAGGAAGGAATTGAAGGAAAGGAAAAAGAAAAGGAAAAAGATCCCCAAATAACTAAGGCAATTATTTGTGATTTGCCAGAAGTTTGCTCTCCATCTTATTGAGCACAGATCTGGTCATGGGAACCCTTATGTTTCTGACTTTCCACCTTTTTCCACAGTCCCCACTGTGTCTATAAACAATGCCAAACGATGCAGCTCGCATCAAAAGAAAAACAAAAAAAAGCAGTGGACTGTCTATTTCATACCACCAACTGCTCTGAGAAGGCTGTATAGCTTTCATCTTCCCTGATTCCAGTTCAAGATCTAAATGCTGATAAGGAGGACATCTGCAGTGAAAAGCCTCGGTTTTTGGCTGCTCTCCTTGCAACCTGAGCACTACTCATGTTCATTGAAGGTTTGGGGTGGGTGAGAGTAGAGACCGAAGCAGAATGGCACAGCATGTTTTCTGAAGATCAAATGGCTTCAGGGAGAGTGAAAGCCCAAAGCTCCTGGCACACAATTCCTGCCGTGGGGCCAGAGAGCCTTCATCCCCTCCACACTCAGCATTGCCTCTGGGCTGCAAGGGCTGCTCACAGGCAGCTGCTACCCTCCTCTATTCTATGATTGCTTTAGGAATGCAATGACTGGTGGTCACCAGAGAAGGCTCAGGAGAGATAACCTTCGCAGGAGCCAAGTAGGATCTACTGATCTCCCTCTTACAGAAGAATAATCACAGCCCTTTAGAAATTGATTTCTTCAGTTTAGCTTTCCTCCTATTTCTCCTAAGATATGTAGGATGTTCTCTCTCTAACACATATAAACATGAATGTATTACATATATACAAGAAAAAGCTGCAGCAAGCCCTACAGACCAGTCAGGCAATCTTTTTTTTTTTTTTTTTTTTTTTTTGTGGTCCAGGAAGGAAGGGAGAATCATTTTTATTGTTTAATTGTTGGGAAGCGTTCAGGTCCAGATGAAGGGAACTGTTATTCACTCGGTGATTTGTCTGTATGTGCAAGACAGGGAGGCACAGCATAAATATTTGGAGTAGCATTCACAGCTAAGAGACGGCTGATTTAAAAGGCTATGACTTACAGTGAATTTATGCATCTCTGGCTAAGACACGGAAAATGCCCACTCTGCTGACGCTTAATGAAAACCAGCAGACACCTAAGTAGGTTGGAGATGATGAGATACTGCTGCAGAAACAGTCTACAACCACACACTTTTCAGTGCATTGAAACCTGGCTGTGGAAAGAGCAGAGCAATCCCCCTGCCCTGAATTGCCCTCCAAGACCAATATCTTTACAGAAGAAATGAATGAACAAAATGTTAGTGTAGAGAGAAAATACTTCCCTGCCATACTTGTTGTGCACATGCGTCCATTAGAATTCAGCCTTCGTCTGCTCAGCGTTTACCCAAATACACACCAAGTGATACAACTGGGCTTCATGTTCGCACTCTTGACTTTACAAGGCTAATTTGACAACATTTCAATAATCTCTGCTTTCAGATATTCAAAAATGTAACACAAGTTTTAAAATACTATTCTCATTATGAGTTTTCTGTTAAACTACACCTTTTAAAAGACTTTCATTATATATTTGCTAGTGACAAAGCACATGAGATTAAAGAACTTCAACATTAAAACAGCACTTTAATGATATGGCAAGCCTGTACAGCTAGAAACTTCTGCCAAAAGCAGTGGGAATTAAAAAACAGGTTGTGCAATCCAAGATATCAAATATCAGGAGCTTTGTAGGTTTCAAGAGAAACAAAATACATATTCCTCACACCATCCTAATCTTCACTTATACACAGCATTCAGGGTTACATTTATTTAATAATTTACACAGGACCTAATAATTTGTCGCAAGAGTGACATTTTGATATTTTGAGTGGTTTAATGAGTATTTTTCTTTTCATTTCCAATGTTGACGCTTCAAACTAAGGAGCAATTACAAACTATGAGAACAAAAGCAGGAAAAGCTCCTCATCTTTGATTTAATGGGTAAAATCTTAGTTCTGATGCCTTCAGTGTGGCAATCAGAAGTTACACCAGCACAATGACCTCTTGATACCCTTTGGCTATGGCTTTCAGACTGTGGATAGTAGATTATTTCTAAAGGGTCTGTGAAAGACGACTAAGAAATGTGAGTTTATGGTTAAATGGCTGAAGTCACTTTATAGATTTCTGCAACAATAGATTTCTGGATAATTTCAGAGGTAAGCAACTAAGAATTTCAGTACTCCATTTTCTTTCCTCTCCTGCACTAGACAGGTAATCAAGATCAAAACCATTTCAAACAGTGTCTGCCACACCTGGTACGCTTCTCCCTGGCCTATGTTAAGAGCGTTGCATGAGCAGGGCTCTCACACCTGTCCCCAGCTTTCTCCCTGAAACAAAGTGCAAGTGATCAGTATCAGTATCTGCTGCAAAAGGGAAGGGGAGGGTGGGACATGGATAATCTATGACCTCTGGGTCGTTGCTGTCACCCATCATTTCTGGAGCAAAAGTAAAAAATACTATGGGTTGCTTAGCAAGAATGATCTCTGCCTTTTTTCCACTGAAAAAAATGCATATATGCAAAACAACAAAGAAGCTCCTTTCAGTAAAAGAGCTACAAAATAATTCAAGAGGCAGAAAGTTCTTGTAACTCTTCACCTTATAATAAAAAAGTTAAGAAAGATGAATACACTCAAACTTACATACCTTGGTGTGTCTTTATGTATTCTACAGAATAACTGCTTTATGTAATTATTTATATAATTATTCTCATGTATTATCATGCAGCTACATGCTTGTGCAATAAGGAGGAGATGCCTTTCATGATTTTACCCAGCAGATCATTTCTGCAATTGTTATAGATCCAGCACAAAGCACAGAGATAGGAAATATTAAATATATTTTTAAAAGGAAGGATGCTAGAAGTATGCTACGTCTGCCCTCACTATTCTTCTTCTTCTGTGTTTTGCTCAATGTAAGGATTTAATCTCTCTTTCTTCCTATGTACCTCACGAGGTTTATGTTTCATAGAAAAAGAAAAAGACAAGCTTTAAATAACTCACTGAAATCAGTAATTCTTTACAGAGAAGAGTAGAACTAAATGCAAAAGTACTTTTCATGAGCATAGCAATAGCATAAATATTCAGTTCAGAAGGGTATGAAATACAAAAATCAAAGCTCTGAGAGAAATGGACTAGATTTAACAATCCACAAATCAGAAAAAAGTATTGCAATGACGTGCCTAATGAAAGTACAAACACCAGGCGAGAGCAAGCAGTGAAATGAATGCACCATTTCTAGGAGCTGTAGGATCATACCAACTTGCAGTGCATTTGAAATTCTGAGTGAAACTTTCTACTTCCTGACAGAAGACAAACAAGGACACACTAAATACTGAATATATTTCATTAAGCTACTATGGAGTAGGGAAGTAAAGTCTGAGCAGCTTGTTGCACCTGGCTCCAGCTTGATTCACATCATCAGTGCTCACTGTGAGGCATTTTGTCACTCAGAAGTTCTACATTCGGTGCATTTGTGAATGCCCTATGCTACCCTTGGCCCTTGCAGACTCACAAAGGAATTTCTGTTCAGTCTTCCCATGCTTCTCATAACCGTGTTTAACCCATTCTACTTTTTAAGCCCAAACTTAGTTAAAACAACAAAGACGCATTATGAAAGCATGTTTTTGTTAAACAGATGTTCTTCCTCCCACACCTATTTCATTACAGGCCTTCTCTCCTATCCTCCTTGTCCTGATAACAGTGTTTTTATAGCCAGCTCCCTTTGCTGATTTTAGCCAAGTTTTGAGGACACAACGTTTTAATTTAAACATAGTTCCTGTTCCATGGTTTTATTTTCTATGTATTTGAACTTGCTGCTCTGTAACCCCAAAAGATGCTAATCTATTTTGAAACATTTTCCTAACCTTTGTTTGTGCAAGAGCTTTTCCTGCTGCAATCCCCCTCTCTGTGTGCAGGTAGCCTAAAAACACAGCTGCCCCATGGCTCTGCCCCACTTTTTGGCAGAACATAGGGTATTGTCAAGCTGCAGCCTCTCATAAGCCTGCACTATTGGACACATGCCTGCTGTGTGGTGAGGACCTCCAGGAAGAAACTGAACTCCATAAAAACCATCCCATGGAGCAACAAAACTTCACAGCACCAGCATGGAAAAGTACAGCTAAAGACAGCTGAGGCTATAGTCTATACAACAGCATCAGGGATCTTGCTTTACATGACTCCCCTGTTCACCTTGTCATTTGTAAAGTTATTCAGCACCATGGCACATGCAACTTATTTCATTTAACTGAGAATATGGTTAATGCGATACACTCGATGGCTCACTCACTGAGAACAGCACAAAGCAAGTGAGAATAAGCACACTAAAAACACTAATAGGAAGTTCTATTACAGCTTTTTACTGGCTCTAATTGAACAGAACCCCCTATATGTTAATTTGAACTCTTGGTTTCTCCGTACTTCTTACTCTTAATTATGTCCAAGCAATAGCAGCACTGTAAAAATAATCACGGGGGGCGGATCAGAGCACAGTCAACGTTCAGAGAAAATCACCCCATTATCTCTTTGCCCCTAGAGGGATTTTTCACTTCATAAAACAGATTGCTAAATATATGAAATAGAAAAATAAATGTTAAAGCCCCTACACGCAACAAAGTTTCAACAAAATAATTGTAGCCTTGACAATCAATCCCAGCACAGAGGGTCTGCAAAAGCCAGCAAAGTCAAAGCCCTGCATTAGATTAGTGCTGGTGAAGGGAGTGGTTTCCTGAGCTCTGAAGTAGCTTGCCATCCCTACCGCAGCACAGACTGCCTCAAACTGGAGTAATCTTTTAGGGATGAGGCATGTATGCAGCCTTACTGAGCAAGCTGGATTCTTTTCTGCCTGCTGATGGCTGCTTCCCTCTTTCTCTGTGCCAAGGTCAGGCTCTGGCAAACATTCCACCAGTGGTATAAAGGTGGTTCAGTAACCATGTCAACTATGTAATTTGTAAAATTCTCACTTGGGACCCTCAATAAAATGGCTACCAAAAGCAGGCTGGAATGTCAGGCATGCATTCTTTTCTCTGATGTTATCCTGATTTCCTTCTGTTTTACTCTGCTGCTCTGATTTTTTTTTCCTCATTTTTGAGTTAATGGAATGCTAAGTTTAATATTTTAGAAACAATGCTGACAAAACACTGGCACACTGATGGCACACTGGGGAACTTGATGTGACAAAAGAACTGCAGCATCTCCGCATTTTGCATTGCACAATATTTCTAGAATTATCTTTGTTGACCTCCTTTCACCTTCCTGAAGAACCTCAAAGCCTGCTCTGACTTGAGAGTAAAAACTCCCAGTGAATGAAAACGCCTGGCATAAAGGCACTGTTACAGAATTTTTTAATCAAATTTTAATCAAAAACTTTTTTAATCAAATCTTTTTTCACGCTTAGTTTGGAAAAAATCAACAGATTGCAAAAGCAGTTCATTTTTCACCTCTTTATATAGATAAATTGCTCATGGAAAATCAGACAAATTCAGTTCTGATGCACATACAACACATCCTGGTCTCCTGACTTCAGCTGGAATTACGTGGGATATAATTTGCGTGTAACTGGCCTAAGGCATCTTAGCTGGTCATCTACGTGCTATGAGGATAGATTCCTAGAAAAGAATTAGAGTAGGGAAGTGATCTACCACGTTACAAGTGAGCAACTATTACAGTCATCCAACAAGAAACAGTTTAATTTTTATAAGGCTGCCTCTCAATGAGAAGCCAGATACAACAATCAGTCAAACAGGCTCCCACTATGTAAGCAGTAACTCATCCATTCATCTCATTAGAAATACATGCAACATACCAGAAACTCCTGCTGGTGTCTTTATGAATTTTCCATTAAAATGAGCAATCACCGCTTCACATTTTTCTGTTGATTCCATCCTAGGAAAATAAAGAATAATTTACATAAACTAAATGCTCAGATTTCCATATTCCTGCCTTTTTTCGTGCACACTTCTTTCTTTTTTTTTTTACTTTTTTTTTTTTTTTTTTACTTTTTTTTTTTTTTTTACTTCGCTCTTGTGACTGCTTTCCCATTAGAGCAACGAAGATGATGTTTTGTAAGAATATACTACTTCAGAAAGCTAAAAACAAAACACAGCTAATATTTTTTAATTTACACAGTTTAAGGTCAAAGGTACAATGCAAATTTATACTGCAAATACTGCAGTATTGCAGTACACACTGCAAATACAATACTCTAATTAACTCAGAAATTAGGAAAAACGCAGATAACTGTAGTGCTTTTGCTTTTCAAAAAAGTAGATTGATATAAATTCTTAATTAAATTCTAAGCATACACGATGCATACAAAAATAGTTAATGCCATTTTTGATATACTGAAATGATTGTACTGTTTCAGTCAGACACAAATGTGCTTGACTGCATGCCCCAAACTGCCTTTGAACCTTTTAGTTTCTATGTATCGTCACAACTAAACCATGTGCCTGTCCCTCATTTAATCATTGTTACCTTCCAAACAGGAACCAATAACAGAACAGCTGTGGCAGTTACTGACAATCCAGCATCCTGAACAGGTTAGTGTATTTCTGTTGTCAAAACTAGCCTTAATAGACTGGGTGGATTGCTGTTGAGCTACTGCTGGTCTGGGAGTGGCTCCACAGGTTGCAGCTACATCCTTAATTGCAATGTAGATGTGTCGGCTCTAACAACCAAGTTGGACTAAATTGGAACAGATTACCGAGATGTGCAAGTAAAGTGAAACGTATTTTAATAGAATACATTTTGCAGCTGTCTGAAAGATAATGTTTAAAGTTAACAGGATTTTCTTTTCATTTGCTCACTGAGTTCTTTAATGTGGATCCAAAAATTATGCCCAATGACCTCAGCAGCAAAGAAGCAGCACTACAAACAAGTTAAGCCTTGGCACCTTTTTAATTCTGATAGCCTTTCTGCACAGACCCATGAGATGTCATCATACATGAGAACCAAAAACATCAAAATGTCAGACTAAACAGTTTTCTTTGTGGTTTCAAAACCACCTTCTAGGGAATTTACAGAAGTTCTGGATTTTTGGATCTGAACCAAAGAACTGTAATTTTTTTCTTTCAGATGAAACAAACAATATTATTTAGTTTCAGACTCGAGTCTGTCTATATTATCCACCTGGTGAAATGCTCCCACAGGCAAGAAATGATAATCTTTATTTTATGTTTATGTGTTTCTTGGACAATTTGAAAGTGAATATTTTTAGCTTTAATATTTATGCAACGATATCACAATAACAGCTTATTCTGTAAATACTGTATTATGTATACATGTATCTAAAAATAACAAACACATAAATACAGATAATATTCAATGCCTATGTACACATAATAATACAATCTATAACACAAAATCTATTAACAAAACGTTTTAAAACTAATCTTCCATAACACCTTCATTAGGAGAAAGGTTTTAAATACACACAAGATTTCTGCACAGAATTTTAAAACTCTTCTGGCTATATCGAAATAAAAGAATTCATAAAATACCACTGTGGATTCCAGGTAGAATTAGTAAGCAAGTTTAGAGAAAAAAGAATGCATAAACGCACACGGCCTACCAAATCTTAGCTTGAATGTTACTGGATTCTGCCCTTCACAGTACCCGCACATAGCACTCCCCTATTTTCGTTAATGGAAAACTCCAATCTAAAGTCTCCAAATTTTGATTTCCACATTAAGCAGGTCTTAATTAGAGATGGGAAAATACCAGAAAGATGCAGAGAAAACTTAGGTGAGGAAGCCCCACAACAAATGACTGTATTAACTACAGAAAAGGCGGTTGCACACAGATGGAATACATGGGAGCCATCCACTAATTTATGGAAAATGTTCATTCTTGTTGATTTAGGATGTGTACTGAATCAAGCTGCCAAATATTTCAAGGTAAAATTTAATGTAAATACAAATATTTTCTTTCCCAAATGATGCTAATGAATCAGACAATTCCAAGCAATGATATCCAAAAAGAAATGATGATGAGTGGATTTTCTCACAGGAAGTAATGATGAAGAGGGGATAGCGGGGTGGTTTTCCCTATGGCTTCTTGTTTGGAATTCAAGCCTCACAAGACAAATGTCACAGCAGACGTTTCAGTGAAACACTGCATAACCCTTGCTTCAGGCATAGAGAAGAAAAGAGAAGTACAACAAGGAGGAAGTACTAGAGATGGACTCTTATTCTTGTCAGTTGTCTACTAAGAACAATAGATTCAGATTCAGCCACGTAAGCAAAATGAGACACAGCCACATTTTACTAAGCAAAAGATAAACGAGCAAAGCTCTTCTTGTATCTAGATATCCCTATTCCGGCCTTTTCAATTAACAAGGGGCAAAACGCTGCCAACATAGCTAATGACACTGAAGTACCTGGCAAAGCCAACACCACGGCTTGTCCCACTCGAGTCACGCAATATCCTCGTAGAGATAACCTGCCCAAAAGGCTTAAGCATGTTCTCAAGCTCCTGCTCGTCCATTGAAAGTGGCAAATTGGAAATGTATAAATTCGTTGGATCCTGTTCTTGTTGCTGAAACAGAATTAAAAACAGCTGTTATTATACTAGCATTGGGAAAGACATTTTGAACACAAAATATAAGAGCCATTACGTATATCTACTGCTAAATAGTTTTACCTTTAAAGATGATTCTCCCTAGCATTAGCAATCTTCATCTTCTGTCACTATATATTGCATTCCTAAGAGAAGCTCTCCTCCTCTTAGTATTAAATACTGCTGACAAGGACATTTTTAAGTGAAGATAAAGGTGAATAATTGACTAATTTATAGTGCATGTTACAACTTCATGTTTCAGATTCTTTTGGAATGAAGAAGCAGCAAAATCAACACAAGGGAAAAATGACAAGGAGATACAAGAGTGGTGGAAAAACTACAAAAAAAAAAGAGATGTAAATTAAACACACAAAATTATAGAATGAGAATACAAAAATAATATGGGGAAAAAAGAGGTAATGCATTTACAATTGGTTACATGGCGAAAATATTTTCATAAGAATAGCCTAATGTACAGAAAAGTGGAACCCCTCTCTCTTCTCTCATGCATGAACATGTTTGAGTTTTTGTAATAGTTTTACATTATGTATTGAAACAATAAAAAAGTGTTCCAAAAATGTCTCTAGGAACAGACAAAACAACAGAGCCAGTAAATTATTAGGGCTCATATTAGATATGAGAGACAAACGTAGGCATGTCTGCAATTCTGCTAACCTTATGGCTATCTACTTTTTGTGGTATATGCATGTAGCAAGAAATTCCATCTTAATCAAAGAAACATTTCTGTTGAAATCAATTGTTTCAAGTGTTTGTCAACAGATTTTCCAGTTGTGGTTTAGGATGCATCTCTTGCATCTTTCTCGTATTGCTAATTGATGGCTGTACTCTTGTTACTACATACATTCTTAATCTACACAGATCTGTATGATTTGGCCCTTACAGTTGTGCAAAAGCTTGATGTCATCATTGTAGCTTTCTGTATAGACGTAAGTCTCTACAGCATGTATAATACTCAGAAGAACTTTATTGGCATTAGAAAAGTACGATATGAAACAAATGTGATTTTGTTGACATTAGCCTCAGTGTATTTTCATTCTGTGCAAATGGGTTAAGCTAAGAGAAGTTTGAATCAAAACAAAAAACAAAATGAAAACAACCCTGTAACACCTACAGGAATCAAAGCATTTATTGAAGCGATTATAGCTGTGGTGATACTTTCTTATAAAGAATAAACACCGATCTGTCATTAAACTGCCCTTGTATTAATAATATCTCGGCACCTTTAGCAACAAATTGTATAATTCATTAGTTTCCTGTCCTGGATATCATCTCTCAGGTGGGACTGGCATTCCCTAGGGAAAAAAGGGCCAGATGGCTAAGTCTTGGTTCTTTTAGGCACAGAAACAAATTCTTACACTCCAAAAAATAAAGTTAAAACAGGGAAGCAAATCTTATGCTTAAGGACTCACATTGTTTGTTTGTTTGTTTTTTTGTTGTTGTTGTTGTTGTTTTTTGTTTTTCCATCTGTATTCAGTTAGAAGGGCCTAAAGATTTCCGTAAGGCTTTTTAAAGAAATTTCAGCAACAAAGGACCTACAAGTGTTTGCTTCTGCTTTTGGTCCTTCAGTGGGACTTACCACAGTGGAAAAAAAAGTGGAAGATATTTTTACAGCTGGTAAAGAAGGCTGAGATGGGGGACGAAAGGCAAAAAGAAGTTAAGATGATCAGGCTGTCACGAAGAAATTGTGGAATAGTAGCCGGAATTTCATTCTCTTCTAATTTTCCCAGAACAAAATAGTTAATTGCCAACAAACACATGCCAAAGTGCACAGAGGTTATAACTGCACCGCAGATGCTTCAGCCCTAGGGAGTGGCAGCGGTTCAACCATAAAGCAAATAGATCAGAATAAATTAATTTAATCCACTTCTTAATTTTGCTGGGAAGAAGGGAGAGAAAAAAAAAAAAAAAAAAAAAAAAGACTGCCATTGGTACACAAAAAGGCTGTTTTATGATACTGAGATAATACCACTGGTGCGGACATAAAGGAAGACCAAACTCCTTTGTACAATATATCTGGAATTTTATGCAGTTTGGAAGTAGAAAAATTATACCTATTAGCATAACCTCCTCTAATTAGCATTAGCAAAACACCTCCTCTTCTACATTAATTTCTCATGTCATCACGTAGCTTCTGTCACCTCCATAAGATTGAATCTTAAAACAGCTATCTGGGTAAGTGTGGGGAGACTATAAGAAGTAAGTCATTTCCTCTCCCTTAGAACACACTGGATTTCCAAGTTGACTTCCAAATGGCAGCCACAACCAGGACTCTCCATCCAACTTTATCCTGTCTAACACAAAAGGCACTGTACAAACAGATGTTTGCTTTTATATAAGGATTTGGCACAGAAAATGGTTAAACAGTTAAAAATTCAGGAAGTTTGGAGAGAGACAAACTTTTTCACTCATCCCTCTGTCTGTCTCTGACAAACAGCAGTTTAATACATTAAGTTTTGTGACTTCCTTCCTTACTGAAATCTGTCCCACTATAACTTGGTTTACAGTTATTACAGTTCTGTGTTAGAAAAGAATATTAACTCCATAGATATCTGACTTTCTGTAATTCAGCAAATGGGTGCAATGAAATACCTGCAAAAATAAGCACCTAACTCAAACCCTGCCTATAGACAGCAATCATTGCAAGAACTCTCAAAGGTAGATTCTTCCGTGGTTAAAGTCCATGAAACCATATAATCATCAGCTTTTACCTTAGAAAAGTTAAATCTCATGAAATCATTTGTACAACATTAGGAGAATGATCACAAAGAATAACTAAAGTCAGTGGAGAGATTCCTACTCAGGATAACAAACTAGAATATAAACCAGTGAACCACTGGAATTTCTCTTTTTTTTCTAAACGATTTAGGAAAATTGCTTGACTCTTCGTATCTCATGCAGGGTCTTCAGTGGGTTCTGAAAGACACTGAAAGTGCTCAGGTCACTGCAGATTATGGGCAATGTCGGGATTTGTGGGCCACCATGAGAGCACACATTATTGAGGAAACTAGGAAGTCTTGTTTTTAGCCATTGGTGTCAGCAAGTTTCTATCGGTCTTCTCTCACCAAATACCTTTAGCTGTGCCTTCAGAACTTCAGAACAGTGCTTCTTCAGCTCAATGAACTTGTTATCCCCAAGTAGCACTTGCAGAGCTGGCTTAATAAGCTGACTGCAAGGTATGCTGCTTCTCATAAAAGAGAGAGAAACGGTCAACCGCTAATGCTCATTTCTGTAGAAAAGTGGTGATCAGGAGTCCTACATAATGCGAAAGGTTCTGCCATCATCTGAAACAAATTAACAAGAACCTCGCTGTGCGTGTGGAATTGTTCCTAAATTGCAAGCAAGAAACTTGGCAAAACGATAAGACATCTGTTTTCTCTTGCTCTGTGTAAGGTCACAGATAACACATAGCCATTCAGAAACATGTGACTAGGAACTGCTCACAGCATGGAAGATCCTCCAGCTGATAGGGAAGGGATTAAATGCTCATCTGCCTTCTTATAGAAACCACTTTAACATTCACAATTGGCCTGTGTCTCACTGAAATATGCCTGTTTCAGCCACTGTTTTAATACTATCTGACCACAGACTGCTAACAAGACAATTCATCTGAAAAATCACTACTACAATCTTCACTTCTTATCCAGAATTCCAGAACAAATGCATAGGATTAATATGCTAGGCATTTTAATTCATTTTCATAGGTACATCTCCATTATGAAAAGGAAGTCTGAAAAGTAATGTTTAACTATAACAAACACTGTGTGCAAGTCTGCAATTAAACCCTGCAACCACATGTTCCCTTTTTATTACTCCTCACAATTCTTGCTTGCACACATTCCTCCAAGGGCACCAAAGTGCCCCCTGGCAGTGCTGGATATTGCTCACAGATGCCACCGTTTCCTGCAGAAAGTTAAATGAGCCTACCAAGGCTCCTAGCTAGATGATCATTACTGTCCTTTTCAACACAGGCCATTCTATGATTCTATGATTCTAACAGGGCATTCAAGCCAGGGCTGAACAAATCACAGCACTGCTTGGCAGATGAGGTAAGACTTTTGTGAGCTGAAGGTGTGTACTCAAGGGAAGTGGCTGCTAACTGTCTTATTTAATGCAAATGCAATTCCTGAAATGACAGATGTTTTGCAAAGTTTGGCTTACTTTCAATTTATTGTAAAATGATTTTTAAGAACACAGAATTTGCAGAAATGTCCACTATATTTAAAATGGCTACCTTACAGCTTCCTATTGTGGCTAACTGCATTTTAGGTAGAGAAATGGCGAGAAACTGATCATATTTACTTAACACAGTCTATAACCATAGGATTTAAGACTATTGCCTACAGAAGGTACCACAAATTAGGTTAAAACAAAACTCCTCTTACCAAAGAGTTGCTAAAAACTGCTGTAGAAATCTGCTTGAGTTGTCTCCTCTTTGCCTTTCATTTTTTCTTTGGCAGTCAGAAACCCAGATGCAGAATAAAGACTACGGCAATATGCCCACCTTTGCTAGTTGGATTAAGCACACAAGATACCATGGTAACCTAAGTTTATTTTCTTACTTTACTCTGCAGGAACAAAAACCTGATTTAATTCTTCAGAAGGTTGCCACAGTGAAGACAAGTACAAAAAGTAATACATTATTAAAAGTCATACAAGTTAGCTGTTTCTCATTCTTGCTAACTCAAAACCATTTTCCTCATCAGTGATGTGAAAGACTACCCTTAATGCATTATGTTTAATAGCTGCAAAACAGCCTTGACTTCTGTTCAAGAGATAAGGACAAGTGACTAAGCAGGCCTTTTCTTCCTCAAAAAACATAGCTGCTGTGCAATTCACACTTTATTTAGAGTGACAGTTCAACTTTTCCAAACATCTTTGGGAAAAAAAGGCATCTCAAGTTAAAATACAAAAGTGCTCTTGCATCAGACTTAACTGGAAGCAAAGATGTAGCTACCAACCTACAGGGAGTGCTTCACAGTTCTGCCTTTCAACCATTAGTAAAGAATATAAAGGTGACAAATTTGTGTTACCTCTGAATTCTGGTGCACCAACATGAAATCAGACAAAGGGCAAACATATATAACACACTAAAAACACTTCTACATTTAAGAGAAAATTTGGTGCATTGTTTTGAGGGTCAAGAGACTTCTCCAGAAAATATGAACAGTTTCTCTAGACTGATGGGATAGTCAGTATATGTTGACAAAACTTATTTTGCATTGTTACCATTGGGCATTTTCTAACACAACTAAGAAAATGCTCCGAAGGTTTGCCTATTTTTTGTGCATTCCTGCAATAAGGGAAAGTTGTGCATGCTTGAAATATGGGAAATGATTTGTTAATGTGAGATCTAATGCAATAAGCATAAGCATATTTACTTGTTCTAGTGGAAGGAAGGAAGTGAAGACTTTAAAGAAGAAATTAAAAAATTTTGCATCTGAAGCCCTAACCCCTAATAATGTGTGACTGTGGGGAAATCTTTCAATGGATAAATAATGACTCTTCCTCCAAAAATGCACATTAGTAAATGGAACAACAATCCTTGGCTCAAATTAACAAATGTCATTGTCCTCAGAAATCCTCTAAATCCATGGATTACTTTCATGAATTCTGTTAGAAGTGACACAAGTTAACAAAAAATAAGTTTGTGCTTCTGTAGGGGGAGAAAAAAATAATAATAGAGAAAGCAACAAAAAAAATGGAAAATACAAACTAGAAAAGACTGAATATCACTCTAACAGCATAGCAAAGCTGTACACAGAGAAGCACTAAAAAGCTCATGAACACAGACAGAGAATAGAGAGGGCAGGAAAGAAGATGAAGCTTTTGAGAACATCTAGGGTAACTGTCTCATTGAGTCTGTAGGAATTGCATTGGATTCAGATGGTTACATTACATTGAATGGAGGAGACCCCTGTAGTATTAAGGACCAGGTTGAAATACATTTGCAAGAGCACTGGACTGTGTGAGAATGGCTTCAGTGATACCCAAAAAACATGACAAAATCTCTGCTACAGGAGTAACTTCATATGTGACACAAATTTAATAGCTATAAGCCTTTCACTATATTATCTCAGAATCAATATACCCATCCTGAGCTAGACAATATGCCTATGCAAGGCTAACTGTCATATCAAGTATGTTACATATCACTCAATGAGCTATGAGCTGCCACAGCCAAGCTGCTATCCGAGCTAGCTCATAATACCTCTTTGATGTCATCAGCATGATACAGATATTCTCATGTGGCTTTATCTAGGCTGCAAACACAATCGTGCTCTTGAATTAAGTTTGCTGGACACAAAACTATGCCAAAAACTATGCTTTTTATAAAACTTTTTTATTCAGCTCTTTTTTTTACCCCCTATATTTACATACTGGTTTACTTAAGAAAAATAGGAACTGAATTCGATTTTCCTTATAAGAGAGTCACTTTTGCAACCATATGAAACACAGTTACTTTGGAGCAGAGAGCTAAACACAGCTGAATAGCATTTAATGGGACAAAATCTCCTAACACTGACACAAATGCTGTATGTCACATTCAAGATTAAGAATTTACAAGAAATTGGCTTACTCATATCTCTGTAACTTTCAGACTTTATTAACTCTAAAACACTCATTAAAGGTTCTCAGGTTTTAAAATCTCCATTCAA
Organism: Centrocercus urophasianus; assembly: GCF_019232065.1. Lineage (NCBI taxonomy): Eukaryota > Metazoa > Chordata > Aves > Galliformes > Phasianidae > Centrocercus > Centrocercus urophasianus. The sequence goes on along the minus strand of NW_024884756.1, from coordinate 21,485,535 downwards.
AATGCCAACATACCAATATGCCAAGTAGATTTTCCATATGCACCTACCCTCCTATATCATGTCATTTGCTATTTGCTCTGAGCAGCACATAATCCTACAATTATTTCATTGATTTTACCTTTGGGTGGGGAGAGAAGAGAAAATTCTCAAATAATAAGCATTCACCCTTGTAGCAACCATAACAACTTTTCTAACACAGATCAGTAGTGTTTTTTTACGATATTGTCTGCACTGATCCTATTGAAATAAGTATTTGGGCATGTGTTTATTTAGGAAAAAATGCAAGGTACAAAGAAATTTTAGTTGAGTAAATCCTACAAAAGCAGCATTTCAAGTATATCCTGGGCTATATATTTTCAGAGGTCTCTCTCAAACTCATAAAGACTCGGGATTCAGTCAAACATTTCCAAGCATCCTCACTAGTTTTCAATACATGACTTGTTACTCTAATGGTCTCATTTTTAAAATACCATACAGAATTTTCTTCTAAGCAGTACTGTATTCAAGTCAGCATGTGCTCAAACTTCACATCCCTTGCAAGGTACAGAATTCAAACAACTGCAAAGGCTTTTAACAAAAATAATTATAATCTTTTTCTTTCGTCATTCTTTAGTAACAGGAGATTGCTGAAAAAATCTCAGAACCCATTTTTTCATCAGTTCATCAAAGTGAAGTTACTCATAAGCACAGTTTCAATAAAAGAAGAAACCTAACTATGAAAATGGGGAGAACTCTTCAATGCTACTACTGTTATTTAAGAAAGCATGGCTATGAAAAATCATAATTTCTGAACTAATTACTGGTTTACTACTGAAGCCTTCCTTGAGGAGCAAGAACAATAAACTAATAAAAGAAACTTCAAGAAGAAATTCTAATGAACCAAAATAAACCAAAACTGACTTAGAAACTTAGTTTCTAACTAGCTTAGAAATAACAGAACTCTTGCAAGACATGCATCTGCTCTTCCATACGTCATCTCTAGAGTAGGAAATAAGCCATTGTTTTTGAACTGCGTCCTGAAACAAATTGCCTACCAATACATCATCTCTTCATCGCCTTTCATGGGTGCTGCTACACACTGGAAAAGAAATCAGTAAGACTGAATGCTGGAAATACTCCAATGAATATGAGGAAAAGGGGAATTGCTCATCACCTCCATTTTAATTTTCAGTCAAAAGTCTACTCTCATCCCCTCGTACCGCAAAAATATCTTCCATCAGCTCTCAGCAGAATTGCCTTTCCAACAGGAATTTCAATTTTAGCTGTCACCAGAAGACACATTTAACCAGCACTCAGCAAAGATCTTCCCAAGTTGCTTAAGTGTAACTATCTTAGTAAAGTTTTTCACATCCAGATCTCTGAAAGGGCAGAATAATTGAAGACACGATGTTTCTTGAGCAATGCTCTAACACTCGGCTCCTTAATCTGCACTATCAACATGACATCTCTCAGAACATGGCCAGCTCCCCACAATGACCCTCATCTCAGGATGTGGCCTGAAGCTGCATGTCAGGCCCCAAGCCCTCCAAGTCTGCTCAGTGAGAGCCAAAAGTCAGATCAGATTGGAAGCAGACAGCAGAGTACAGCATGAGCTTACCCAGAGCATAGAAAAAGTTCAGAGTCAATATTTGAAGTTATCTCTACAAAGTAAACAACAGAAGTTTTGATAAGTACAATCCAGACAGTTTCTACTAAACTGGGATTTGTAGATGACCTTGTTGAAAAGAAAAACTTTTTAATATATCTGTATATAGTTACGGTATGAAACTGCAAAAAGGAATTCATTGCAGTCAGATTCAGGCTTCAACAGTAATTTTTTTCCTTCCATTTCATTTGTGATCCAAGAGGAAGATGTGAAATGCTAGGTAGTGGTGGAGCTACTGATGGCCATGGGCACAGCGCAGTGATGTTTTCCAAACCGAGCTGACAGGCACACATCTCTTTGTGACTGAAGCAGCTGCACTGGTCAGTAAGGAAATCCATCAGCACGCAGCTGGCAAAATGTCCTCCAGATCTTTCAGTGTGACATTCAGGCTAAAGCCAGAATAAACGGTTTCACTGCAACATGACCACTTTATAATACTGGCTTTGTATGCACAAAGGGTAATATCAAATACACAACCGCAAGTAAACTTTCTTACAGTATAATGCATACGAAGAGTCTGATCTTAGATCTTGCCAAAACAACTGGAAGTGGATGGTGATTCTCTGTTTGGCACATCCAAGTAGAGATACGATTTTTCAGACAAAAGGAGAGCAGCACTGTCTGTCCACCCGACCCTAGCCAAAATTTCAATGGCTCAAAGTATATAGACAACAAATCAAAGCACTTGAACTCTCCATCACTTACGACTGTTTGTTGTAGCACTACTTATTGTTGCTGCTTTTCTTTATTTTTCTCTCTCTTTTTTCTAAATTTATAATTCAATCACTCTTATCGTGCTAAAAAGTAGATGAACAATTTTCACTCTGATGCCAACTTTATAGCTATAGATTTCCCACAAGTCAGCAGGATTGATAGACTCAAAGTGCCAGAAAATAGATCAAAACGGTCAAGTATCATGACACATGCTTTTTCATTAATGCTAACAGAAAGAAATATTAGAATTTTGCAACTAACTAGCAGTTGAAACGATTAAAAAAAAAAAAAGTATGGAAAAAACTAGGAAACTATTCATTAGATTGCCAGAGAAAATAAATAAAGCTTCACCTACTCAGACAATTAGATAAGCTAAAATTCTTTATTAGCAAAATGAATTTACTTTCTTTTCTCCTACCTACATATTGTATTTGTAAGATGGCAGACAGAGGTCTTGAAAAAATCTAGTGTATATATTGAAGTGATTACCTAAAAGCCAAATATTAAAAGTTATTTATTAAACATAGATAAAAAACTATAAAAAGAAAAAAGTCTGGTGTTTTTTGGTAAGCATGTATGTTTGTATCATGGCTGCAGTGAAACATGCATTAAGTATGAAACATATGGTTTCCATTTTGTAACCCTGGAACTCATCCAAAGACATTTTATGTTGTTAGCTTAACTGTTCTCCTCAGCTGAGAAGCTGTGGAAAATATCTCATCCAAAAAAAATCTGCACCTAATGGAGAACTGCAAAAGATTTGCTAGATCTGCTATGAACTATTAAAATTAAAAAAGGCTCTGAGTTTACTGTTTAATTACTGGAATATTTTTACTTAATTAGAATATAATTTTCAAACCCTAAAGATCTACTTTAAGAGGCAGCACAAATTACACGAACAGATCATGTTGGAAATATTTTCTTAATTGAATAAATTTGTAGTGGTAGCTATGGCGTCATGTTGGAAATTGGCCATCTGACCTAATACCACCACATGACAAAACCATTATTAATGTATCATCTCCCTGATTTTATAGATTTACAAAGCTTATCTTGTGGAGATAGAGCTCTGAAGGCCATGTTAAGTAATAATTCAATGCAGAGACCAGAGATCAGTAAAAAGATCATATTTCTTTAATTTTAGTAATATTTGATTTTGCCCTGATGCAGAATAGGTTATCAAAGAGTTGGCTAGGAATATCAAGAAAATCTTAGCACAGATTTATATTTCTCTTTTATTAATGCAAAATACATTAAAAATGCTGCAAACAAAGTCCCTAGGTTAAATTTTGCTTTGTTGCTCTTAAGAATTCATCCCCAAATTGCAAGGCTGTTAGCCTCAGTAACGGCAATTAGACGATGTATATAATCTCTCATACCTGTCTGCTGGAAGCTGTTGAAGCTAACCAATTTGTCCAGAAATTAGCATGATGAATTTAACCCATTAAGCATTCTGTAGTTCTTATTGCTAATAATAATAATAATAATATTCCTGATCTTTCTTTTCATTAAGCCAATGGAAAGGCAGTATAAATTAGAATAGCAACAAATCCAACCAAGCACATTTGGAGAATTTACCAGACTCTTTTTTTATTTCGTTAGTTGAGCTCACTTGGGATATATGCCAGCTGAAAATCCCATTACGCGATCTAATGGCTTGAGAACTGTGTTCACCATAAAGGTCTTGCAACCTGAGAATTCACACTGCCAATGCTCTCCTAAGGTATAAGCTTGTTCTTCATAAACCACTGCAAGAGTTAACCATCTAATTTAACTCACCTTTGCCATTTGTGCCTGGACTCCACTAGCTTTTAGAGCAGAAACTGCCTTCTGAGCAGCTGCTGGGCTGTCGAAGTCAACAAAGCCATAACCTGAAATGTAAAAAACTCCGGTTTCTCTTCAGATTGCATATTTCACCAACAAGGTAGTAATCAGCTTTTAATCAAAGACTTCATATGCTACGAGCATGGTTATGAGCATGGTTATTTAACACAATTTCTTTGTTGGTTCTTCATGTAGTTCCCAGAAAAAAAAAACAAAAACTCTACCCAAGTCTTTCCATCTTGTGATGATGGAGACCTACTGTAGTGGAATAAATCAATTTCCATGCTCACTAACTATCAGGATTTTATCCAAATCTCAGAAATAGTATGGTGCTTTGTTTTGTGTTATCTGGTACATAACCAAGAAGAGCAAATGTGACATCATAAATTCATTTCATAGAGTTCACCAAGGAAAGCATAATCTGTTGATTTTTCTGAACTACATTCTTGGTCTGGTTTGAATAAGTGACCAATAAGCCTGCAGGCTCCAGGTCATTTACTCAGAACTGGGAGAATAGGTTAGTTTAATAGATGCATATCTACTGCACCATAATCCAGTTACTTCACTGTACGTACATAAAGGACAGTTAAAGTAGAAAGTGAGTGAAAACCCACCTTCAGTGAAATCAAATGATTTTTTCCTATCATTACTGAAACTAGAATGTAAGTAAAATAATTTTTCTATGTCACATGATGGAATATTTCAGTTTTAATATAAAACTGAAGTTAATTGTAACAATTTCCATACACACATATATATATGCAACTTTTTTTTTTTATTCTGAACAACAATATACAGTTAATAGATTCCAATGTATTTGGACAGCAATATGCCTTGGTGACTACGGACTGGGGTTTTTAATCCCCAAAAGATTATTGGAGTTTGGAGGTTGCTTCCCTTATTGCAAGCCTCATTCTATATTTTTCAGCTCCCCCTCCTTCCCACCATTAAACCATACTAAAAAAATCCCTCTCCAATGTCTAAACAGGGATAAAAACAAAAACCAAAAAACTGTAGAGGAGTAGAAAATTCAATCATTTCTTCAGATGGTAACAGTATCCTCTTACAATATGTCTATACTGAGGACAAAAAGGTTGTGCAAAGATATTACTGAGCCAGCTTTAAAGGCCTTAACTTGGGAAAAAAACAACTAGAGCAGCCTTGTACATCACAGCAAGCTTATATAACCTGCCAAGAAACTGAAGAAAGCAGCATATTGTTCTGTGTAACATGTGGTGTTGTGGACTGTTAAATTTTGACATGAAACAGAGTGAATTAGCTCATATCAAGTTTTGGGCTGCCAGAGCAGGACTAGTTTTCCATACCCGCACTAGCATAGGTTATCTCTACCACCACAATGCAGGGTGCAATATAGATGGAGTTACATACTGATACCAAGCTTGCCATCAGAGCTGGCTTTGCCATCTTTTCGATGATACGTAAGCTCAATCGCTCATTGCAGTTAGTTAGTTGAAGCTAGTTTAAATGCCATGGTATGCTTTTTTGGCAAGAGCCAGAGATTCTGTCAATCTCTTGATTAAATTCCAGTTACATCTCTGCATTCTGTCTACTCATATTCCCACTGCAACTCTGAAGGCTTGGAGGGAGCTTCCCCATAGCTTCAACTTGCCGTACACTGTTACAGTAGACATTAGTTACTGCTTCACACTGGTGAGATTTCAAATCTGTATTGGAAAAGTCAGCTAAAACATCTTAAAATATTAACGTGAGAATTTCTGTGTTTAAATCTTTGAAGAGACAGGATCAGAAGCAGTATTGCTGGCAGAACTCCTGAAGGCTTCAGGAGCTGGGGGAATGGGCACACCTAAATCAGTTAGCTGCTGTCATCAGTATTAATGGACAGACATAACTGAAAAGGGCAATTACTATTTCCTAGTCACAATGTGCATGGATGACATCTACATATAAGCCGAGGAAAAAAATTTAGAAATTTTGGTTTCTGCATTGTCAGCCCCTCATTAACAGCTTAAGATGGGGACCCAGGTAGCTATGTACAGGAGCTGCACCACTGCACTGTTTCCAATTCTTCCACAAAAAACAAGACTTGATTAACAATAAATTCTTGTCTCCTACCTCTATCTATCAGCTTTATGCTCTTTCATGAGCTTTACACTCACTAACATTGCTAAATGATCTGACTCAATTCTTTAATTTGTTTAGAAATTATACTCTTAACTGTTAAAAAAAAAAAAAAAAAAGTCTACTATCTGATATTTCAGTGTCTGCTGCCACACCTCTCACCATGCACACCGCTGGGATATGAGATTACATGTCACTATAATTGCAGTGAGTGCTGCAGATCACTGAATGGACATATCCGACTTATCTGAAGGAGGTTTTGTATTTTTTCCAGCTGCAATTACTTAGGTGAAAATGAACCCCCTCTTTGCTCCCAACACACTGACTAGTATATAGCTAAACATAATTACACTACTGGAACGTGTAATTAACTGCTGCTTTAAACTGTTCAGATTAGTGGAGCTGATTTGACAATATACATTTTTTTCAGACGCTTAGTACAATCGAATGATCTGCTGCAAGCTTCCCTGCTTTCTCCAGGCCAGAGGAGAAAAGCTGCTTTTAACTCCATTTTAGTGTTTCAAACAGAGGCCGATTGGCAGCCAGCAGTGTGCGTGTCCGCTTCACCCAGGGCTGGCTGCACCACTGACACAGGCGGACTGCCAGCTCCGTTGGAAACAAATGTACTGAGTATGCTGACCATGGGCAGCAATAAGCCTGCTTTATGAGCATCACTAAAGAAAAGAAATCAAAAGCACTTAAAATACAGCATTGGTTTATTTTATGAAATCAAACTGCTAGTCAATTATTAAATAGTCAATTTTATAAAATCAATCGATTAACCAGGTGAATGTAAAAAAAGCAAACATACCTTTGCACTTGTTCGTTGTCTTATCCAAAATAGCCTTCGTGGATACAATTTTCCCATACCTAGAAAGTATTATAAATACGTAAAAAAACATGTAAGGAAGAAAAAAAAACATTCTATTACAGCAAACCTCCCATTCGAATTGTTTTATTATGTTTACCTTCAATAAGTTGCAATAGTACATAAACTGTGTATTTATTTAATGAAAAGTCATATGTAGACAGAAGCAACAAAAATGATCAACTATTTCAAGTGTGATCATGCTCTCCTCTCACAGAATCACAGAATACATTGGTTTGGAAGGGACCTTAAAAATCACGCAGTCCCAACCCCCTGCCATGAACTGGTTGCCACCCACAAAACTGGGCTGCTCAGGGCCCCATCCAACCTGGCCTTGAGCACCTTCAGAGATGGGCAACTTCCCTGAGTTCCCAGTAGCACACGAGAATCATAAAACAAGTGAAAGAAAAAGTGCTTTAAACAAAACATACTATTCTGGTAAAATCCTGGTAGGCATGAGGAACCATATTTTAGGGATAAGCGGGATAAGCTCACTCAGTCAGTATAAGTACCAAATAAAGCAGACAAGAAATGACCTCAGCGCTAGTTTTGATAATAAGGTTAAAAATATATATATATATATTATATATATATTGAATATTTATTTATTTATTTTAATTGCTGATTCAAACCCAAACCAATGAAACCTCTCTTCCAGAAAACTGATATGTATGAATCAGATTTCTAAAAGCTGATCAGCAGAGCTGATAAAGAATTTTCCGTATGTTTAAAATGGAAAATTGAAATGTTAACAATTTTAACAATTTTTAACATCCATCAGGAAAGTTTCAAATTTCTTTTTGTAAAGAAAAAGATATTCATTGCCTGTTTGCATCTTTTCAATAGCTTGGCAGCCCAGGCAGCAACCTTCTATGCAGCCCAAAGGTGAGCATCAAGAGAACTAAGACAAAATTGAATAAAAAGACAGACAGAAATCTCAGCTATGGGAATGACTGCTGCACCCTGCAAAGTTTGCCACTAATAGCTCTTTTGACTCTGACTTTGAGTTGAACTTGTTGCATTTGGTGAAAACTTGCAACTTGCATTGGAAATCATATCATTATTAAAAAAATCATTATTAAAAAAAAAATAAACATTATTAAAAAAAAAAAAAAAAAAAAAAAAAAAAAAAGCAGCTCAGAGACACTCATTACAGAGCAAAGCAGCATCTGAATCAGAAACTGAGCAGAGATTCCCAAGTTCCTTACCACAAGCTCCTCTGTTTGTTTTGAACTACATTTGATGCGATCTGGTTAGTATATAAGAGAGAAACGATGAAACATGACTTTATTTTCACATGAGCAAACACAAGGTAACATTACATCAGTAGGTATACCTGTGCATTGTGTGCCAAGAGGTTCTCTGTCACTGTACAAGAACCAAAAACGAACTGATAAGTATTAGAAACGTTATCAGCAGAAGAAAGTGGAATTTGGGGAAGAATGAAGTTTCACCAGCTCACTTGCTAAATATAAATCCATCAGAGTGGCAGTTACTGAATAGCGCTTCCAAAAGACATTATTTCAACAGATGACTGACTGAATTTCTGCAGAAGCTGTATTAGTCTTAAAGGTTCTTCAAAATATGCAAGAAGTCCAATAAATAAAATTATGCTTAGATACATAAGAGTGTTCAAATAGCTGCTTACTTGTAAAGTTAGTTATTTAAGGGGGAAGCCTATCTACAAAGTGCTTCCCTCCTAAAGAACAATTAAATATATTCTTCAGTCTTCACGATGAGTTTCAGGCCAATGAGTTATCGTATGACTTCTTTTGGCTGCAGTGGAGTAAATCAGTAGCACTATCTACTAGACATTAGTGTCCTTATTGTATTTGGAACTGTGAACATCTACACTGACAGAAAAAGAACTATCCATCTATAGCCTAAAAATGTACAAGAGTCTATGAAAAACTATATATGCTTAAATATATCTGGAAGATGTAGTAAAGCAACAGAAATGTTGCCTAATAACTGTAGCACATATTTCCTTATTAGTAGTCATTCCATATGAGAGGTTTATACCCTGTGAGTTCAAATTTCTGAACTTTTCCTGTGAGCACAGAGTAGATGTATGCATTGTAAATACAAGAGAGGCTTGTGTTTACAAACACAGAAAGAGTGATCTTCAAGATCTGCTAAATTCTTGCGCCTCAGCACTAGGTCTGAAGCTAGCATTCTCCATATCCTACCAGCTTTCCCACTGTCTTAATGCAAAAGTTACAAAACCTTTGAGGAAAACATACATGCAAACAACTAACAAAATGAAGGGCCATCTCTGCTAATGTTTCAGGTCTTGAAAGCATAGAAAGTGATAGTGAAGAATACACTATTCAGTATCTGTATAAATAAAACAGCTGTAGTCCTCTACCAATTTGGTGACTGAGGGGAATCAGGGACTGGCTTTGGACAGCGCTGGCCCAGATACTGATGCCAACAGCACCTAAATACGTCTGCATGTCTGTTCCTTAAACCCATCCCAGCCTTCCAACGTACAAGACCACTGGCAATCTAATTCACTGTCCTGGGTAATACAGCTCTTGCAGAGAACCAGCTGCCATGGAAGGCAGCCAAGAAACGTCAGCAGTGCGAGTCTGGGAATGCACCAGAGAAACAATGTAACAGTGGCACGCATCACCAGGGTTTTTCCTGTGATGTTCCCAGCAAACACTCCTTCCAGGCGATAGCTCTCCACTCCTCATGAAGCACAGAAACGCAGTTTGCTCCACCTGAGCTTAACCTGAGGAGAACACTTTCTTTGCTTCCAACATGTGGTCTGATAACAGGGGAAATCACTCTTTACAGTTCCTCGTAATTGGTTCCTTCAAATGATGACTATCATGAACATCTACTTCCTTCCTCCTAAATTCTGCAATCCTAATATTAATGCTAATATAGGTTCCTGCATTCACTCATTTGCTAGCGCAACTGCAATTCAGATCTATCAGAAATCAGTGATCTACAGAACGCATTAAAATCATGCTCCAAACTAATGTTAGAGGACTTGCCACTCCCCTCAGAGCTTGAGCACATCTCCACTGGTGCTGCTGCCCTGCTACTCCAGAGCCCTCCTGCATGCTTGATGAGAATTGTTGCTGAAAGCAGGGCAACAAACCAACAACAGCCACAAAGTTTTGAAGACAGAAAGATGTCTTCAGCTTTGCATCTCTTTTCTCATTTTCTTAAGTACTGCACTTGTACTAGCATCAATTAATGTATTAAGGACAATAGGACACAGGTAAAACTCAGGCAAATAATTGACAGGGTGAATTGATTATGAGACTAAAGGGGCTATGTTCAATAACAAGCTGTATACTGATGTAATAGCTATCTATTGTACAGAAGATCATGACAAATGTATATTTGGATACCAAGGACAGATTTGTCTGAAAGCCAAATTAGGGAGATATGCAGTATTGCTACTTCACAGGACAATGTTCACCTCTGCTTATCACAAACTCTGCACAGAAATGAAAGGATAAGTCCACCAGCCCATATGCCCTAACGTTTACTGCTAAGCAACGTGAACCTCAAAATATGGCAACACACCTTTGACTTAGATACTTCTAAAGTGGAAAGCTTGAAGCAAAAAATCTATATGTACTTTAAAAAAATTGCATAGTTCAGTAATATGATCAAAGGCAGTACACAAGTAACAAGATCTATTACATATAGCTAGGAACACTTTTATGGCTACTTAAAAGATCTCGGAAGTATAATTTTGGCAACCTCAAGGATGGAGGATAAAAGAAAAGGGTCTTTAAAACACTGTACACCAATCAAACTGAATGAGTGTTTATTCTTCTCCCTTTGTACATTTGCTAGCACAATGAATGCACTTGTGACATGAGGGCAAAAAGGTGCCATGAGGAGCATGGCAAGAAATGGGAACAAAGCAGCTCGAAGGCTCTGCCACAAGTGCTACTTCGAGTGTTGAAAGAACTTATCTGTGTGTGCATTAGGGGAGGTACAGTAAGAACAGGCTTTGAAAAGCTAGACAGGGATTGTCTGGAATTGTTTAAACCTTTGTCTACAGCTTAACACACCTCATTCCATCAAGCTCACTATTTCCTTTTACAGTATTTTCCAACTGTGAAGGTTTTTCTACCACCTGGCTTTGACTCGGACCCTAACACACCAAAAGAATCCCTGCTCATCTGGAAAGCCCTTGCCATTTAGAGCTGCTTAACTCCTCCAACCCGTGATGAAGACAGGCTATGCCATCTCTTTCTTTGTAGAAGCCCAGTTCTGGTGTAGAAAGAGCATTCCTAGAGACACTGCTGTTCTCCTCTGTGTTACTATAGCACTGTCAGAAGGCCTCCACAATGCAGAAACAATGCTGCAACGCTTTTGTGTTTATTTTAAATTGTATTTTAGAACTTAGCACCTTACCAGTGCCCTTCGCAGAATGCTTTCTTTTTAAGAGTCAGAATCAGGTGGTAAACCCAGGCACATATTTCATAACACACAAGTGGTTCTGAGTACATGAACTCACTATGAAGCAGAATTGTGAAAGGAACAAAGACCTGGCTCAGCACAAAGATTTTGGTGAGCAGCCAGTGTCCTCGCCAGGTGACCCAAAGACACGAGAGAGCCAGCAGGGCCACACGGGAAGGTAGATCAGTTAATGCTAAAATACACTGCAGATGCTGCATGCATCTGCATCAAAATAAACCTTACTTTAGCAATGAAAACAAAACAAACAGGTAAAGCAAATGGGAGAAATACTTGTAAAGAAATTGCTGGATACTAATTGTAATACAAAAAGATGCATACACTCAAAATGTAATTTTTTCTTGGAACGAATACTACCCTTCTGTATGACCCCAAATACATACAAGTAACAAATACTCATTTCTCCAAATCAGTCAACATTAAGCAAGCAACTTCACCTTCTCAAACTTAGAGTATCCTATTTTTAAAAACTTAAAAACAAAAACAATTTACATATAACTAAGGACCTTCATAGCCAAGTCTGTATCATGTTCTGTGCTATTACTTGTAGTATATGTGGAAGACCAGCCAGTTCATTTTCACTGAGATCTAGAGAACAGAAACCTAAGCAGTCTATGAGAAAGCCTCACCTATGTTGCAGTTCTCAGCCTCTCTGCTCCAGGTGGTATCAAGAAAACAAATTCCCCATAACTGACAAAAGAGTCACGGAGTTGCTAGCAAGAGCTAACCTGGCGCAGCTGGCTCCCATACCTCACTCTCTTCCAATGTTCAGAGCATTTGCAGGCCAACATAACAGCCATGGGAACATAATCAGCCCCAGCAATCTTTCCTCCTGGATCCAAAAAACATACTCAGAGCAGTCTGAAAGCACAAAAGGTTATATCTGGCTCCCATACCTCCGTTTCTGTTGCACCTTAGAAAAAGTGGTGTATCAAAACTCATGATCTTCCTTCTCTTTATGCTTAGAAGACAAGCACTTTTGGTTGGTTGTTTCTTTTTGTTTGTTTTTCCATACAAAATCTTCTATTTTCCCATAAAGAGAATTCCAGAAAAGCAATGTGTAAACAATAGTCTTTGAGACAGTCTACTACAATCCTGCTATTTAATTATGGGTAAATGTTCTATTATTAAAAGTTGATAAAGAAACTTATTCCATTCAGAAGAATACAGAGTTTGTAGAACAGAACAACAGGCTGAACAAACTACAGCCATATGGTTTTCATTTTAAAATTCTTCACCACATTTATGCCCTAGTGTAGAAGGAGAGATCAGAGGAACGTTTTGTTCATGTTTTGTTTTCTGCTGCTAGAAGACACGTTGCTCTATGACAAACTCTTTGGAACCACTTGCTGTATGGCCATCCCAGACCTAAATATTTGCTCACCAGATTATAATGAGTACCTACTACTGAAAGTTAGTCAGCCATTTTTAGTGTGTAATTTAACATTACAAAAAAACTACATTTATATTTCTCTTATTTTCATTTGCACAGTTAACAGGTATTAATGATGTAGCTTAGTACAAGTTATCCTTCAAAATTATTCTAGATTTGCCTAATTTGTCTCATTCATAAAGAACTCCTATAGCAGCTTCAAATATTGAAGCGCTGGGTTAATCAACTCAGTTATACGTGCCCTGGTTCAGGCATCAGACCATAAATCTCATTATGCACAAAACAGGAAATCCTAAACTAAACTAAACGAAAGCTAAAGCTTTGCTTTGGTGATATTTCTACTGAATGGTCAATGCGGTTTTGACAATAATAGTTCCTTTCTTTCTTATTACTTATCCCTTTGACTCTCCTGTACTTCAGAGAGAAAGCTGGCAAGTTCAAAATATCCAAGTAGCTGTAACTGCTGTTTTGATTGTTTTACTCAGGAAACAAATAATAGCTAACCAAACAGATTAGAGTTCATTATGATAGAAACCAACTACTGTTCTGTTCCACTTTGAAAACTTCTAAAATAACAGTTTGTCCACTCATGAAAAATACATAAATATATACACATATACACATATATATATATATTTAAAACAAGTTAGGATCTATGTTTTAAAAACAAAACACAAATATTTGGCTTTTCAAGAGTCTTATATGCAGCTGTAAATTCTTCGCAGGGTCAAGAAAACTTGAAGCATGCACCATCATCATTACTGATGAGGTTACCAACATCAGCACAGTCTAGACCAGTATTACTTGGGTATAAACAATCTTTTCTTCAGACTCAGTACATTACAATTCCAGATTTCACTATGTAAATAAAAGTGGCAAAATCAGATGCAAAATCAGATATGCTATCAACCCTTGCAGATACCCGTCCTTATAAAAGCAGATGCTTAGCATAAAGGACACGTACAATTCTTATCAGAGTGGTATGAACAGATGCCTTCTTAGTTTCTTGGACAATATTCACTGTAACATAAAAAGTAGGAAGATAAAAAGTAGTATTTTATGAATAGGTTTTATAGTGTTCTGGCTCTACACAAGTGTATCTATTTCTTATATTGAAAAGGAACCAGGATTTCAAAACTGTAATGAATAGAAAAGTGAGACACACAGGAAGAAGGTTTTTGAGATTATTTTTCAGCTACCCATTTTGTTTTCTTAAAAGTAGTTATTTTGTGATTTAGCAGAGTATGATCTGTGAGGATAGGAAATAAATGCTTTTAGAATCAGGAAATGTTTGCTTCCTCTTGTTCTATAGAGATGTGAATAATCTCCTTCCATTGCACAGAAACTGAATAAAAATCAAGGAAAAGAAGGGTGCCATTAGTATCCTACAGCTATTCTTATTCTATTTTGCAAAGGTTTTTCAATTAGCATGTTCTTTCTTGCAAAATTTACTGGTGATCTTAAAAGTATGAAGCACTGTACAATGCATACAATGCGCTTTTTTGCATTACAATGTGCAATGGAGGAAAATTGCTTTTATAGTGCCTCCACACATTTTAAACATTTAAGACTTATTATAGTTGACACTAAAGCAGCATTCCCAGTGTTTGTGGCAAAACAACAGATTTCCAACAACTCCCTGAAGAGATTTTTTCTCCATCAATCTTAAATCATAAAAAAAAAAAAAGAAAAAAAGTCTAACACCAGGTTTACTTGTTCGGTTTTTTTTCTTCATTATGTTAAGGATTTTGCAATATATAGAAATGGATTTGATGGCTTTGCTCAGCAAGTTGAGCATATGAGTCACCAGTGTGCCCAGGCAGGCAAGAAGGCCAAGAGCACCATGGGGTGCATCAAGCATGGCACTGCCACCAACCAAGGGAAGGGGTGTCCCTCTCTGTACTGCACTGGTGTGGTCACAGCTCACCTGTGAGCTTTTCAGGCATCACAGTACAGAAAGGACATAAAAGCTATTGGAGAGTGGCACTGAGCTCTGCTCTCTGTGACAGAGACAGGGCCTGAGGGAACAGCATGGAGCTGTCAGAAGAGAGGCAGCTGGGGATAAGGGAGAGGCTCCATGCCCCACAGAGCAGTGGGCATTAGAGCAGCTCCCCAGGGCAGTGGTCACAGCCCCAAGCTGCTGGAGTTCAAGAAGCATTTGAACAGCAGTCTCAGACATATGGTCTAACTTTTGGGTGGTCCTGTGTGGAGCCAGGCGTTGGACTCAGTGATACTTACAGATTCCTTCCAACTCCAGTTATTACATGATTCTATGAACGGCAGTTATTCTTTTGTACTGTGATGTCAAGATCATATTAAAAAACATCCATGAAACTTCCCCCTCAAATAGCTTTTAGAGTTATAACCCCTTGCAACTCCATCAGGTATTCCTCTCCATCAGGTCTTGAGAAGAATTCAACTGATGGCACTGTGTGAAAAGAACAGAAGAACAGGAGAATGGAAATAATGAGAGACCAAAAATCCTAAGTATAAAATCTTTACAGTAGCGTGGTGGGTGGTGAAGGTTTTTTTTGTTAATTTCAAAATTAAAAATAAATGTAATTTTGAATGAAATGTAAATTAATTAAATGCAAATTTCAGAAACTAAAAACAAGCATGGCAAATTCTGAAGGATTTACAAGCATCTGTTGCCTTAGTCATTTCACTAAAGATGTGAATACAGATATTTAGCAAAACTGTGATTAATAATCACCCACACTTTGGGGTGAGATTTACCAAGCCCTATCTTTATCGACCTATCTTTGCTCAGCTGCAACATGATTTTGACTACTAAATACGTGGTATTTTCACTGAAGTTAGCAACACCCTGACTTCCCTGCCTTCACAGCATTATGCCATTATTAGCCAGCATTTAGAAGAGGTCATTTATGCTAATCCCTTTTGAAAATTACATTCTTCAATTTTCATATAACCATAAAGTGAACCAAATACTAGATACTTGTGATGTTCAACACAAGGATAGCAGCAAACTGTTCAACTTAATTTAGTCACTTCATCTTTAATTTCCACTTAAGATTTCATAGGCTAGTGAGATCACAACGCTCAACTCAATGGCAGGGAGAAACTGCATGAGTTTTATGAAAGCCAGGATACCGAGAGGCCAGTCCCAAATTTGCTGATCTATACACATCTGTTTGAACTGTAATCAAAAAGTGTTTGTACTAGCAACACTAAAAGAAGGAAGAGGTTACATGCTGCGAAGAAAAATGAAATTTCAAGCAAGGAACTTAGACAACTGATCCCACTCGGTGTTTCTTACAGATGCTGTCCCTGCAGTAACCCAGCCTGACTTCTGACAAGCTGATGTGATTTACTGTAATCTCTGAGCCATCTGCTAGGCTGTCTATCAGCTCAGTAGCCTTGTTACTCCACAGTTTATAGGTTAAGCAGGATAAACAACCTATCAGAAACACAAACGAATTTGCCTCTTTGACACACTTTGAAGTGCAAATATTGTCTAAGTAACCATAGCATTCTTCCTCCTAAACAGAAGAGAAAAAAAAAAATAAATCACAGCAATGCGTTAATCAAAGCACCTGTTATTTAAGAAGAGGAAATTATGTTTATCATCATCTTTACAGTTCGCGAAATCGACATTTAGCAGTAAATACTTTCTACCTTCTTTTTGCCACCACACTTAGGAGTTTTTCCATTTACCTATGGTAGGACTGATGTGAGAAATATTTTGAAATGCGTGTACTTCACAGACTCACGTTCAGCTTTCAAACATCTTTTTGCATAGATGGATGACACTAAAAACATTACTTCCTGCCAGCATGCTACTGAGCTTAAAGATCAAATTAGTGTAAGACAACTACAGCCATTTGTTTTTGTAAAAATAAAATATGGGGCATTGTTCCCCAAAGAACATATTTTACAGTTGGATAGAACATGAAATGATGTGTGTAAATTATTATTAGATCGAATTGCTAAGAAACTAATGCTACACTACTTCTACCACAGTACGTTGTGACGGATACAAAGTACTCTTACAGTGAAATTATGATAGAATGCTTCAGCATAAAACACCAAGTAGGATTTTTAATACAAAAATGATTTGTTCAGTTGTTCATCAGACTATCACAAACAAGTCACAGAATTATCAGAAACTAATTAACCCACGAAGACATTCATGCAATAAAATGATTGGTAGACAGTACATCAGCAGAAAAAAACAAGATGTCTGCCTCTTGCATCCTGCTTTGCAAAGCAGCCTGCACTTCCCAGTCCAGTCTGCACCATTCAGTCACCAGTTCAGCAAAGCAAAGTTTGGAGAATCCTCTAAATAAATACATAAATAAAGACTTTGGAATTCTCAGTTAAACCACTTTTCAGTACCGCACAGTTATTCTTAGTGAAATAAAACACAGAATAATTTTCTAGGGCAGTCTGCAGCACTTTGCCTCTAAATCAGCTGACAAGGGAAGGGCTCACAGCTTCTTACAGCTATAAGATACAACAAAGCTGTGCCACTTTAAGAAAGCAAATATTGGTGTCCTATCTTAACACTACAGAACAGACACAAGTATGTCTGCATAAACAGCAAAATACAGAAAAAATCCCACATTTTAAACAGACCCCCATCAAAAGCTGAAAAAAAAAAAAAATATTTGAAAATAAATTACCATGGCTTATGTGGCTCACAGGAAGAATATAAAAAACATTAGAAAGCATAAAGTTTCACACAGCCATGAGAGCATGAAAGATGTCAGGGGTTTTTGAAAACCATAATTCATTTGCAAGCAAAATAATAAAGTTCTGAACAGGTTTAAATTACAAGTCCAGAATACTATCTCTACAGTCTGGCAATTCCTTTTATCCACCACCCCCCTCCCTTTTTTTTTTTTTTTTTTCTTTCTCATTACTGAAAAATGATCGCTAATCAAGACAATGATTTGGGAAGATGAGAAATTAAACTTCAGATAAATGCTAATGCGTATTTATGAGCCAAGCTCATGGCAGCTCTGCAGGCTTGCATGTATTGATTTACCACTGCTAGCTGCTTTAATCTGAAAGTAAGGCTGTATTTCTACACCCAGGCATAAATCTGGGCAAATTCCAGCCTCACCAATTTTGCAGAGCCTACACTAACAGCTTGAAAGAATAAAACTAAGAAGACATAAGAGAGCAGTTCTTGTTATTCATAATTTATAACTCCTTTCTCTTGCTTGTGCTAAGTAGTACAGATCAGGTTTGGAGCACAAATTAGTCTATAGACTGTACACCTGAAGACTTTTTTTTTCCCCCATCTTTTAATTCCTCTTTCCCCTCCACCTAAGCAAGCCAAACTCACTCATTCTCAGCATGTAATGCATTGTCCTTTATTTTGTTGGCTTGTTTTTTGTGTGTGTTCTTTTTTTCTAAGTATATTACTTTTTCACGCGTTAAGGAATGGCAAAGGGAAAATATAATTTATCATCATTTACCAATACTTTTTTCCCTTTAGTCAGAACAGTATCAATCAAAAGGTGTTATACTGGCTACAATCCAAGGCAGTATTAGACTACCTGCTATCTAGGTAGACAGACAGACAGGCACTTATTAATGCTACAAGCCTGTATATCTGCAGAAGATTGCTCTTTAATTTATTCTTGCCTATTAGTATCACATCTAGGAAAGGTCACTAAACAAATCTAATACCTTCCATGTAAATAAGCAATGCCCCAAAGAATATGTAGACCAAGACTTCAAAGCCATGCAACTGGGGACTGCCAAAGCACAAGGGCACAGTCAGCCACATTTCATTTCAATGCACTGACCAACTCATGAGCTCCAAATAACAAAAAACTTCCTCATGTATTATATAAATATATACACATATAAGTGTATACTATATGTATGTACACACACAATGCTTATTGTTGCATATATTGTTGTAGGGAAGATGCTTGGTCACTGGAATAATACCCATCATTAGTATTTTTTTTTTTTTTTTTTTTAATATGTTCTGTCTTTATAAGACGACATAAAAACAACAGCACAAACCAAGCTGCTGGATTAAAATACCTTTGAGACAAAGATATCTATTTGTGACTGAATCTTGCACTGATTTATCACCCAATCTTGGGAAGTGCTGGCTGCCCCTCTCCTTTCTGGAAGGCAGAAGAGGGAAAAAAACAAAACACTTCAATATGTTCAAGTAACTTCTAGGCCCACTGAACTGCATTTGAACAGTGATTCTTTTATGAAATACTCGTAATAACATCCTACTTTCAACAGCTATTCAATACTGGAATTAACACCTCATTACGAAGCAACTGTAAAATTAATATTAGAATCTGATCTCCTTTAATTTCTGGTAACTTTATGTCAATCATGCTAAAATGGCACTAAGTGGACAAATTATTCAAAATCTCTACTAGATCTTTCCAGAGGCCTTGCCCCCTTACAGCACAGCATGTAGGTTTGATCCCTATTTGAATATGTTTCTCTACTCTCCATCCCAACTGTGCTGAATAGCAAATATCTCCATTTCAATGGGGAAAAAAGCTGGACTAAAGTAGCTTCCTCTGGGGTCAAAATGCTACAGAAAGGCATTTAAGTGGCTGCACATTATTGAGCGGAAACATCAGCTCACATATTATTGATTATAGCTGCATGGCTCTGTTGAAAAGATGTCTGCAGTAGTATTAAGTGCTGAGATAGAGACACAAGAGTGTTATGTGTTAAAAAAAATTCTATCAGCCTATTGCCGAATTTGAAACACATGAGCAATCACAAGAAGTAACACAAAATCTAACGTGCAACCTTTGCAGCTGATGCATCAGGTCACATTCAATGACACTTCCTCAGTTTCATACTGCTTCACATAGACAGTCTTTGGAATGTTGATTGAAGCAAGCAGGAGGCAGAACTTGATTTCTGCAGTTTTGCAAAGAAAATGTAATAGATACTTATTTGAAAATTTGCTTTTGGTAGCTTAAAAATACCATTTTCTTTAACAACACCATTAACCTGTTCTGATCCCATCACTGTAATAGCTAGCCAAGTACAACCGAAGTCTTCTAGAACAACCACACATTCAGCCCACTCTTATTTCCAAGCTGCAGGCAGACGTACAGACACAGTGCACTCTGCATTACAAGACAGTCATGTAGAATATGCCTGAGCTGGCTAAAACAAATTTGATCCCCCAGACTCTTGTCTCTAGTGATTTTTTTTTATTATGATTTTTTATTTAATGACTATGTCAGACAGCACCGTGGAAGGGTAAATCAAATGTCCCACTTCAGCCAGTATGCACTGGGGAGTTCTTGGATCGATGGGCTGGGTTTCACAGTGAGGAAGACAGAAAAGGGAAGTTAATATTTGCTGGGTAGAAAGAACTCAGCCCACGGGTAGCTGTGCATGGAGGACTACACTGGACTTAGACTGGGACCAACTGAACTTAGAGAAAACTGCTATCATGCAGCTAATTGCACCAACTGCAAGCTTAGATAGCAGAGTAAGACACAGATTCAGTATTGCTTAAAAGGAACAGGCAGGACAATTTCACAAACATAGAATACAAAAAAACACATTCTGATACAGAGCCAGGAAAAATCACCCAGCCAGTGCACTAGCATAAGCTAATGGACAAGCCCAAAGTCAGCATAACTCTGTATGATGCATATCATGACAACTTTCTAACACAGGACATCAAGGTAAGTTCATATAGCGTGGTCACAATGCTTCTGGACTTGCCAACCCATACAGATCCTTTTTCTTTTATATTTTGAGAGGATGAGATGACCATTCCTTTGCCTGTAGGAGGAGAGCAAACGATCTTTTTCTTGGAAGTGATAAAGTGCTATACAAACATACAACCTCTACTTGAAGATGGATCTCTGTGTTTATACCTCAGATTCTAAAACAGCTCATTCACTAATTTCCTAATCAAATTATCTAAACAAGATGTTTAAATCAATTCAAACAGCAATCTTAAATTACTTTTGATGAAAATCTCTCAAAAGCAGGAAAATGTAGCAGACAGATCTCTTTCCCAGAAAGAACTGAGAACACTAAGAGGCAACAGCTGTATCCAGTGCCACAAATCCACCCATCAGTAAAGAGTTAAAGAGTATCTAGGTCAGTTTACAGCCTTTCCTGCACACACTGGGCTAGTTGCGTATCGGAAATGCTGTGTGGGAAGGCCAGGGAGATGAGCTCACAGACCCCGAGTGACTCAGCCAAGAGAAATTTAACGATACTTTGTTTCTCTTCAATTATCTTTGGGATTAAAAGAATCCACACCCTCAAGATGAAATCAAAGGAAGAAACAACAGATTCACACATCTTCGAGTCAACAGGGAGGTTTTTGGGAAGCAAATTAATTATTACTAGGAAAGGACCAAGACCCTGCCTGTAATATTGTACATGGTGTACATGGTGACATGTATGTCAGGGAACTGCCTGACAAAAAAAGCAGGGGAGCCAAACGCTGACCTCGGAGACAGAAAAGCAACTCGAGAGAAACAACCTCATGTTTCCTCATCCCCGCAGAAGCTCAGGAGTTCTGCGGGGTCTCAGGCACAAGCATGGGCAGAAGACAACCACAAGGTCTTGAGGAAGGCACAAGACCCAAACACAAATCCAGCCAAATCCCTGAGGAACAGTTAAACATTCCAGCAAATTCTGTCACACTGAACAAAATGGAGGTCTGGAAAGGACACCAGTGAACAGAAAAAACATTGCCCTCAGAAGTATCCCTTCTGGATTACAAGGCAAAATTACAACACTCTTTCCACTGCACTTGATGCTCTCCTCCCCCTCCCTTAGGGAAGGACAAAGCAAGCATGCCAACTACAGTGAAAGGGAGAAAAATGCTACAATGCCCTCAGGGCACTGGGATGTCTTCTGTCACAGGGACTCGTTAATTTTCATCCAGAGAAACAGAACCTAATTTCTCTTTCTCCATAAAAAAAAAATAATAACAAAAATTAACTAAGTTTTCTGTGGTGAGATCTTATATATAAACAGACGTGCTTTTCTGGTATTTTTTCAAAGTACACCTCAGGTCAGCTTTACAAAATTAAGCATCTTGATTCACTACAATATATTCTGTTATATATTCTGTTATTCTGATATATTCTGTTTCACTTCTAATACAATTACCTTATGGGATTAAAAAAAATAAATAAATTAACATTACTTTCAAAACTATACGGTACCCTTTAAAGTAGCATCTTGCTCAGGTTTCACCTGCAACCACGGGTTCCAAATAGATTAAAGCGGGTTGGACCCAAATGAATTCACATGGAGGACTCTGACTTGAAAATACAGGCATTATCACTTAATCGTTAAATTTTAAGTAGCATCTTCAATACAAAAGACCAAAAATCCATCAAAATGAAGCAGCAGTCCCATGTTCCATACTGATTTAGATCAATGGAGTTTGCTTCACATCTTTGCTTCAATACAAAATTTAGTGACTAAATGGAAACTTAAGAGGAAAAAACAAGGAAAAGAGGAAAAAAAGAGGAAGAAAGAATTTTTCCATTCTATCAAAAAAAAAAGAATCAGACTCAAAAAATTTCCTTACTCCACCTATCTACCCAAGAGTATCTTAACAATTTGGACCTGCAATCTACCAAAACCTACAAACTTTTTGCATCTTATCAATTCTACCCAGTTCAGTTGTCCAGAACACTAAGCTTGTGTCATTACGGCAATCTCAGCACAAGCGTTAGATGAGAAGGAGTTGGTCAGTGACAGATAGAGCTGACCCATCTCCTGAGGTAGCCAGTTTTCCAAAATATTTCATAATATTTGTAAAACCTTACAATTCAGAGCAAGTCTCCTACACTTCAAAGAGAATCGAGAAATATTTAACTGCATAAGCAATTAATGAAATGAGTGGAAAGGCCTTTATAATTTCTCATGAAACAAAGTAACATGCAATTCACTTGGGAAGAAACAGAAGGGGACAGATGACTGTGTATTTTTATAATGTCATAGCTCTGAATATTTGGAAGACGTTCAAAAAGAATTGATCCTCATTTGCATAGTAAAGAGTATGTTCCTGCTGTGTCCATGGTATGACGATAAATAGCTTTCAGTGGCAATCGTGGCTAATGGCCTTTTCTCTCATACTACATACCTCTGCACTGCAGCACGAAAGCCCTGTAAGCTGTGATTGTCACCTGAAAAAGGAACAGGGATGAATACATTCCCTCTAAGTATTTGAGATCTTCAAAATACAGCAAATAAACCTTTGGCAACAAATAAAAAACCCTTAATAACAAAGTTCAGACAAAGCCTACTACCATTCTGCAACACAGCAAAACCAAGCATCAAGCACGGAGTGTTGAATATGAAATATCTGAGAAACAAAACACAGGTAATCTACAAACACTCATTTTCAGATCTACAAACAGCAACAACATGAAGAAGGAAACAGACAATGCTCCGTCAGTTCCTCAGGATACCACACCAAGCTGATGCTCAAACGCCTGGCAGGGCGTTTGCTCTCCACCAAGCAGCCCCTCCATTGCACAGCTATGTTATTCAGGGGAGGCTCCTGCTCTAGGGTACTGCACAGCTACAAGTCGAAAGAAGATTGGAAAAAAAAGAACAAGCCAGACAGCACAGAATTTATCTGGCACACTGCAATTGCGTAGCTGAAAAGCTCAGCTTTCTGCTGTCAAACAAATACTAAGTCCAAGCTACGGAGTGCTAAGTGGTTTTAAATCCTAATGCTGGCAATAGGAGCTGTGGGCTCCTGCAGGTGCCTGGTGCTTTCTAGGATTTTGTCTTTGTGAACACACTGCAGATAAACAGAAATTAAGCTCACCATTGTCTTGGAGGCATATGTGAGCTTTCTGTTCTCTGTGAGGTTCATTAATACAAAATGAAAGAAGCGAGAAACACCAATTCTTTGGAAATTTCATATACAAGCTAAATAAATAAACAAATAATAAATAAATTGAACCATGTACTAAAGTGCAACTTTCTGCTGGTTTCCAGACTCCAAAAGTTCTTAAGTTCCCATATCAGCATCATCCTCAAAGCCAGAAGTGTCTTGGCTCTTCGAAGGCTTAGGTCATTTTACTTCTGACATCTAGGGCTTGCAAATAAAATATTTCAGATTTCCTCAGTATTCATTTCTTTGTATGAAGCAAGGCTTTATATCTTCTGTGACCAGAACACTTATTTCACTACAGCATTCACTCAGGCACTACAGAAAAAAAAATCCTTATTAACACTCCAGAACAACTTGATTATGTTCCGATGGACTTCCCAAATCTTGTTAGTGACTGCATCTGAAACAAAAAGTCACCTTGAGAACCATCTTCTCCTAGCCAGAAACAGTGACCCACTAGTTTGTCTTTTAAAGATAGTATGTGCAACTGCATAGCTGCACAGAACACAGAGAAAAACAAACACAGAATTTTGATTTTTTTTTCCATGACAATAGTAGAAATTACAAATCACTATTTAAATTACTCAAGAAACGTAATTATTATCTTAAAAATCAAATCATTAAGTGAAATAAGGCACAATTTTTATCTTGGGGGTTTTATCTCAGGGCAGCAAAGCAACAGATTTCAAATTTCACCTCTTCTGAAAAAAAAAAAAAAAAAAAAAAAAAAAGATTTAAAGTGAGCGAGAGAAGAAATGGAAATTGAAGGCTATTACAGTATTACAGCAGTATGAATTTGAGCACAGTTCTCCTGAAATTGGTTCTGTTAATGATTAACTTGGCCCACATAGGTTATTTCAAGTGGAATATTTGTACTAGGAGCAGTGTCAAAACAAACCCGAAATCAAAGTCTTCTCTTTGTGTGTTCACATTGGTGCTTCTTCCTCCATTTCCATGCACCATAACATTATCAACATCCAAATTAAAAATTTTACTCTTTTCTGCACATCTCCCTGCAAAGATTACATACCTAACTGATGAAATGTTAATTCTTCTCCCAACAGCCCTTTAAAATTTTTGTTTTCCAGTTTGTTTTGGGGAAGGCATTATTCAAACTGAACTGAGGCAGTAGACATTTGTTGGATGTAAAAACAAGGACAGACTTTTGGAAGTTGTGGGAAAACAATTGAGGATCTGGGTCTGATGTTTTGGCATGTTTGTTCATCTTCATTGGTTTGTTTGTTTTCAGAGTAAACACCGATTTCCTCAGTGAAAAGTTTTGTTAGATGTAGCAGATCTGAACTGACTTGTTTACCCACATTCACTACTGATTCCATTCCATAGGTAAAATACAGATGTTTATTATCTGCATGTCATGCAATCTAAGAGTGTTACTTTTTTGAACCGTAAATGCAGCTCGGCACCAATGTGACGGGAAAATCAGTTGAAAGGTTACAAAAAAAAAAAAAAAAAAAAAAAAAAGAGGCTGGTCTTAAAACGTGTCAGCCTCAGCCGGCTCATTTCTTCCTTTCGAGGAGTTAACATTACATAATTCAGAGCTCAGCAGAAAGAACCTTCAGCAAGCAGCCAGACTTCACAAGATTTCTAAGTTGTATGAAACTGCATGAGATATGAGACATCAGGAATGAGAACCAGTTTGCAAATACAGACTGTGCTTTCAGCTCAGTGCTATTCCAAGGGAAAGGAAAGCTTCAAGTCAGCATGCTGGAGCAGAACAAACCCAGGCTCTAGGCTGAGAGAGACTCCCGCCTCAGTCATTAGTGAGAGACAGTGTTTGCCATCCACCTGATGGGACCCACTAAAGAACACACTAGTGCTTGTTAACACTTCCAGTCGTCCACTGAAATTAAGCACTCCTCCTCAGAAACATTCTTGAATTACTGGTTATTCTGATGAACAACTGTGGTGCTATCACCTACCATTTGAGACCGGCCCCAACCACAGTGGAGGGGGAACTGGGACTGGGACCCTGATCAAAGGCATTCCAGCAGCTGCCACAGTTTTTTTTTCCTGCAGCTCTGTGATAGTGAACAAGGGTCTCATCTCTGTAGAACAAATACCTGCAGACTTGCAAATGCTTACACATTTTACAGGCCCTACGCTACCAAATCAGCTTTTTGTTTCCCAGCTAGAGATCTTCCACGGTGGTAACTTCTGCAGATCTGTTTTCCTAGCGATCCTTTTACAAGCAGCTGTGACTGAAGCATTCCTTCCCCTCCCCTCGCCCCCACTTCCTAGAGGAAATTCCATGGGATCACCTCCTCTCCAGCCCCACGCTGCAACCAAGCTCTCAGCTCCAGGAGGAGACGGGCTTGTGCAATCGCTGGGTCCCTGCCTGTGTAGCTCAAGGGCGGCTCTGTGCACTCGGAGCCACTTCTTGCATTTAGGAGGTGCAAAGGGGAACAGCTGCCTGCTGCTAAGCTACTGCCACTGCATGCAATGCTGCGTTAGAAAAAAATTCAATCGTTGCTTAAACTTCATGTTTGATCATAAGAAGTAAAGAGAAAATTAAAGCTATCACATTTCTTTGGAATTCAAGAGATCTCAAGAGATTTTCTGCATCCAGAAGGTAGGACTTCAAAAGATAACTAGTTTTTTTTTTCCTCAATCTCTCTCAAATTAGATTACTTGTGATGATGAACTAGAATAAGGTATTACTGTTCTTAAAAAAAAAAAAAAAAAAAAAAAAAAAACAAGCCCACCCTGGAACTCTTCAGAGAGGATTCCAGCACGGGTTTCATTTCATCATGAAAACAAAGCTGGCTGATTTTTATTTCCATCTCATTAAAGGGCAAA
Source organism: Centrocercus urophasianus (assembly GCF_019232065.1). Taxonomy (NCBI): domain Eukaryota; kingdom Metazoa; phylum Chordata; class Aves; order Galliformes; family Phasianidae; genus Centrocercus; species Centrocercus urophasianus. The sequence goes on along the minus strand of NW_024884756.1, from coordinate 21,458,861 downwards.
TTCAAGGAAAGACAGAAAGACAGAAAGATTCTTTGCATCAAGTTGCTTTGTAATACTGTGACTGCTGAAGGCAATTACTGAAAAATAGAGGAAATCACAGTTCCCATCCACCATCACCTTTGCAGTCAGGCACAGCTCCCATGGCACAACACACCAACATCTCGCCCCTGGCTGTAGAAGTCAGGCCCTGACAGCACTGAGCTATGCAGCCTCTAGATCACAACCAGTGGGTGAAGGAGGCAAAACCAATGCTATTTCATCTCTGCAACAGGAAAAGGATACTCCCTTTTGACACCAACCTATTAAAAGCTCATCGGCTGAGTATCTGCACACATGTGGCAGATGGCAGTGTTACAGAGGTCCTGCCCTGCTGAGGGCTGGGCAACGAATCTCTGCCATCCCCCACAATAGGACTGCACAAAGAGCAAATTAGTTGAAAAACTACAATTCAAGGAATCCTGCTGCAGACTGCACATACTGAGCAAAACCCAAATCATGTCACAGTCCTTGAAGAAGGAATAAAGCAAATGACAATGCTTTTAGCACACAGCTCAGAGCCAAACGTTTACAGATCACATGCTGCTGAGTTGCTAAAGAATTCACCCCCTCCTACAACCAAAAGATATTCTGTAAACTAGGTGTTATTTATTCAGAGATGCTTGCAATAATCCTACTTAAAACATTAAAGCATCCATAAGGCTGTAAATGAACTCATTTGCAGGGGACTTCTTCTCCTTCAAAAAAAGAAAAAGAAAGGACAGGCTCCTCCTCCAGTATAAGTGGTGCTAAAACTGATCTCTGAAGGAGCTGTATCAGGGACAGATGTATCACAATTATATGACATGAAATATTGTTTCACATAACTATGAATGCAATAATTCACTGCATGTGACAGACAACACATGAAAGAAAAATGCAAGGGGAAAAAAAAAGAAATAAAAGAGAAAGGAACTAAGAGAAAATACTTTAAGAAATAGAAATTGAGAGGTTGGGTTTGAAGTCAGCTTCCCCTGCCCTGCACCACCTCTAAAGGAGTCATCATCATGTGCTACAGACCTCTCAGACTGTGAATGGAGCAGCAGCCATCTGCCAAGACCTCTCCCTTAAAGGAGTTAAGCACACAAGATGGTTGGATTGCTTCCTAAAGCCCAGACCTGTCTCATTTCTAATGAGATACCCTGAATAAAATTAGTAGATTTCTTGCTCTTAACTGACTGCAGTGATGACAGCTCCCAGCTACAGTAGATGTTGTGCTCCAGTTCACAACTTCTCAGCACTGAACATTTTTGAAGGAAATGGGAAATGGCAGCACAGGGAGAGGTCACCATTACATGAGAAGCATGGAATGTGAAAATGTTAATACACTAATGGCTGTCACATGACTTGACAAAAAATATTTTATTAAGAAAAAGGAATTGAAGCAATTCTTAGATGCTCTTGCCCCCATACAGGGAGACATTGGAGTATGCATATTTTAAAAAAAGTTCCTATGCTGTGGAAACACTACTGGATAGCACACACAACCCAAACGCTTCAGAAGAGCCATCAGCCTGCCATTTGTTTTATTTGTGCCTGTGTTCATTATGTTGAATATTTAGGAAAGAGTCCTTAAATACTCTCTCAGCTAGATGTATGATTTCTCAAAGCACACAGAGCAAAGGCAGCCACCACAAGGATCTGGTTTTACATTCTGACTGCCTAGGCACAGACCAATGGTCTGTCGTGGTAATTGTATCACTAACTTTGTTACCTTAAAGCAGCTGCTATCCTTACTGTAATCCTATTAAACATCTACATTATAATCATCCAGCAATAATTTAAGGGAGAAGGCCTGAGTGAAACTGTCCAGAGCAAAAACCAATTTCAAAACTATATATAGATGACAAACAGCCCAATAGAAGCAACAGAGAACAAACAAACTGCCTGGAAGGGAGCAGCCCAGAGGCTGGGCCAGCTCAATGATTTACACTGAACTGAACAGGTGGAACCTGGGCTGAAACTCAGAGCTTGAAATCTCACCCTGGCACTGGGGGCTGTCAGAAGGAGGAAGGCATGCTGCATCATCTCATGTAACCATACGAATGGCACAAAAGGAGGTCTCTGAAGACACGAAGCACTACAGAGATGTCATGCTGCAGGCTAATACGTAAATCATAAGGAAGAAAGTGGAAAGCCCCCATGGCTTTGGAACCACACAGCTTGGGCATAGAGGTCATACACAGCAAAGCACAGTGCTTGGAGTCTGGAAAGCACCCAGAAAACACGCCAGAGCCAGATACAGGTTCCTGAGTAGGTCTCCTAAGACCCAGTCACTGAAGTCCCTAATCACATAAGCAGTTCTCAATGACTTCAGTGAAGTTAACTAAATGATTTTTTTAATAGAGATACAGATATTAAATAAGCTGCAAGAAGTGAATGAGTAGTCAATGAGTATGAATATACAAGTAAAGCCTAAATAATGAATTTATAATAAAAAAAAATTCAGACAGCAGCTGGCCAAGGTGCATCACGCAGGCACTGTCCACTGCCCCACAGCAAGGAAGCACTGCTCCAGCAGCCCCGTGAAAGCAGTGGGGCAAGGCAGGACTCACTCAGCACAGACTGTCATTTGGGAAAAGAAACTGTACTGCAGAGCTGGGTGGGAGGGAGAGGGGAGCAGAGCAAGCAGCTGCCGAAACTGCTCTGCACCCACGGTCACTGCTAAGGTTGGGCAGCTTCCTGTAGGCTTCCCCCGCAGGCTGCTACTCCCATCTCTCCTTCCTCTGCTCTCATCCTATTTAGCCAATCTTTCCCATGCAGCCTCCCACAGAGGAGATGCATCTGTGGGCCGCTGAGCTGCTTGCTTGCTTTGCCTGTCCTCACGTTGCCAATGGTGAGCACCCACAGATGGGGTGACTCAGGCACTGTCCCCTTACAGTCAGGGCTGTTGTGACATTCCTGCTGCAAACACAACACCTATCTCATTCTGCTCCTGGCATGACTGCTATGAAGAAATTTGTTTTCTCCATGCAGAACAGGAGCAGCAGGCTTGAGGCTGAATGCACTATTCAGAAACATGGCAGCTTCATTGCCCACACAAAGCAGTAATGCTGCCTGGAGACAACTGTGCTCCCAGGTAAGCCTTTGCTGCAACATCAGAGCATGCTCTTCAAGCCTTGGAAAAGAGGAGAAAGCTTCACCTTACTGCACCAAAAAGAACCACATGGGTGAAAGTGGCAAGCAGACCTACAGGTAGGCAGCTTTGTTAACTGCAACTGCTACTGTGCAGTAAACACTGCACAGCAGTGCTGCAATAGGAAAGCAGGCCCAATGCTTCTCTAATTTGATAAGAGGTTTCTTTAGTGATTCACCAAAAATAATTACCCCAAATATAAATATGGCCAAAATTAGCACTACTAGCTAATTTTGGAGTGGGCAGGAACTACAGCAAACATACTGACTTAAGGAAATTGAAGTCTCTGTGTGGCCAGACTCACATACACAAAACTCTGCAGAGTTGTCTACATTGTATTCCAGGTGATTTTATCAAAACTCTGCAATAATCGTTGCTGAAAATAACTTTTCAGTGCAGTGCATGACACAAGTCCATGATGACGAGAGGGAAAATCTGTTCAGATCTGGCATTTGTAGTGACAATGACGTTCTTCAAACATTATTTCCTCAGCCCACAGGTGTTTTTCCATTTTGTTTGACAACAAGACAGAAAGCAAAGCCAGGGAATTTTTTCTGTACATCCACTGACAGCTGCTGCAGCCAGCCAGCCAGCTCTCTGCTGTACACAAAGCAGCTCCAACCATTCCCCACGGTGAGCTCAGCACCAAGGTTATAATTTGTAAATAATAGAATCTATTTCCAACACCACAGAACATATCTGCAGCTCTCTTCAGTGATATGCATAGAAAAGATTACTTCATGAAGTTTTCAAAAATTGTAAGCATCTGAAGAAGAAAGGTTATTTCGGAGAGACTGCTGGACAGTACCAGGTGTGCTTTCAAGAATCGCTTTGCCCTCTGTACCCTGTAGGCTTAGCTTTGTAGGAAGGAACGATTTTGCATCTGAAACTTTTCATAGTCTAAAAAAGCAGTTATTTTTTTCTGTGAAGAGAGAGTGCAGTCACTTCTACCTTACTGATACATCCATCCAGTTGCTAAGGGGCTCTACTGGCAGAGGAGTACCAGGCTCCTAATAGATTACCCAGATTTTTGAGAGATGTTCCAAGCCTAAATTGTCTGGATATCTCACTTGGTTCCTCAGCAGAAACGGAGAATGTTGCTTCTTTTCCTCCTGAGTCAGATGTTTATCTGAAAAGCATCTCACGAGGAAGAAAAGCAATGACCTTCAGAGTGCTTAGATTCACTTCAGAATTCATTTTGTAACAGTGATATCTCCTAGAGGCCTTCAGAGAAATATTCAGGAGTAACCATCACACAATAATAGTTACTGAACATCTCCAGTGCAAAATAACCTCCTAACTCTGCCTTAATCTGAGTGCACAAACCAAAGCTTTTTCATCATTTCAAAAGATGAAAATTGGGAGGGAAAAGTTCACTTCTGTTTAAAAAAAAAAAACCTAAAATTCAAGTGACAAGAGACCATCATCAAATGGGAATCTGTGAAAACGTATGCTTTATCAACAAATCCTTTCAAAGTCAGATAAATTATGAATAATATGGATTGCATATATTGTCCACAAAATGACCAAATGGAATTTTTTTTTTTAAGACACAATAGCAAGTGGCCTTTATTGTAATACTAGGATCATTGATGTAATCACTACCCTGAAAGTCCAAGTTTCATTTGAAAAAGGAAAAACATAAATTATTCTCTATAAACTACATGAGAGATTTTTCGCAATGTTAAAGAGCATCTCGTGTAAGCTGGGATCCAAGACTTGCAGATTTCCCTGGCTATTTTGCTAACTAGTGTTGTGATCTTAGGCATGTGCCTTTACATACCATAGTTCCTTATCTGCTACAAGAAAAGTATTACTCAGAGTTTCAGACAGTGCTGTTATATACAAATCCCAATGATTCTTCATTCATTCAGAACGGACCTGGATGTTTACTTAAAGGAAGCATTGCACAAATATGATCCAGATAATTTCAAAATGATTCAGAAAGTGCACTACACATTTCAGAATTGCTAAGTGCTCTAAAATGTCAGTAAAACATTTAACATGATTTTAAACAGTATATACACAGCACAACTGAGCACAATCTCTAGAGATCTGGCCCACATTTAAAAGTAACTCAAAGGCAGGTGCTGCTGTAAAGATGAAGAAACAAACCCAAAATCTCACACAAGCAAAAATCTCATGTTAACAACATCACCTAAAAACCTCCTGCTAAGCCAAGTCTCCCTGGATCTCCAGGCACCAGAAAGTATTCTCGTCCAGATCCACTTTTTAAAACCATAAATGTACTTGTACAGTAATGTACAGCCAATGTAAATTAGTCTGAAACTAGTATAAAACTTTCAAACACACATTATAATTTACAGTGATACAAACAATTGCTTGAGGAATTTATAGCAACAGATTATGTTAGCAGTGAACAGAGGAGAATTTCTATTGCAAGTTCTTAATAACAGGTTTCATGCTCAGGTGTTAATTTTTTTTTTATCCATCATATCAACAGCATCAGGAAACAGTTTGGGTGACCATAACTTTTGCTCAAGCAATAGACTGCTTCTGTTCACCACCACACTTAAACATCCTTTGCTTCTCCAAACTGCCACAACCACTTTTTTCCTATTAATTTCCATGGAAGCTGAAACTTGCCATTATACTAAAGGATGTGGAGTTTTATTAACAAAAATAATAATAAATCACTTTTTCTCCCCTTATAATCCAAACACTCATTCAGCATACCTACAACAAGCTTATAAGGTATAATTTTGTAATCTGTATTTAAGCATAGTACTTACGGTTGGCATAATTTTACCAGGTCCTGATCAGTGGTGTTTGGAGGCAGTGCTCTGATGTAAAGGTTTGTTTTACTTAATTGATCCCATCCTGAGTTGCTGCTGCTACTACTGTTGTTATTACTGCTGGTGGTGCTGGGACTAGGAGGAGCCATTGGGTGGGCTGGTACAATGGACTGCTGCAAAGGAAAAAGGGCGTTAGAGTGAACTGCAGAGAGCAATCTCAGCATGCACATTATCTCAGTCTACAGCAGCCTGGTTGCCATTTGGAGCACTGCGCTACAGCTGCAGTAGTCACTCCTGGATTCTAAACCCACTTTCCACTGGGTTTGGGACAGGATCTGTGGGCACGCCTGACATACCCAGCTCTCAGCTGAAGCACGCTCAGTGCACGACGGATTTAAGTTATATATAAACTCTGCTGAATGCTGCTCATAGGATTTTATCTTTGTTGTGGCATCTGATGTGAAAAACAAAAAGAGGCTGTTCTAACAGGTACATACTACGTTTATTTTCTTCAGACTGTTCCACGTCGTAAAGGGTTATTGTGGTAGATGTGAAGATTATGGTATTTCCTTCATCTATTCAGAAATATAAAAACAGTAAGAGGCCTCTTACGTTCCTCTGCTGCCTTTTAGTACTTCACGTGACACAATCTTATTTATTTTTAAGATAGAGAGAGAGCACAGACAGCTTAAGGTATAGACTTCAGTTGCGCGCCTCTGTGGAATTACTGCTGTTGATCTCAGTATTTGTCAGTTATTTCAATAATCTCAAGAAGAAGACCATATAATTCCAAACAATCAAAGTTTGAGAAGGAGATAAGCACATAAACACTTCACATAGTTCTCAGAATATCTAATGTAGTTGTTTTTACAATCAGATCCCAGCAGAACTAGAAAATACCCACATGGAAATCTGCAGTAGAGCAGTCTTCATCCTTTTCTTAAGCAACAGTATGGAGGTCACAGTACAAAAAGTACTAAAACCGGGTATACGGGGTTGTCAGAGAGAAATAGTGGAACATTACAGCTCAGGCTGCAGTTAAGTCCATACACAAGATCCTCACTGACAAAAAGGTCCTCTGCATGCAGCCCCCTTCCTGCAAAAGTCTGATCCTCCACAGCGCAGAAATCTCAGAGCAAAGAACATCCTTACAAGCTGCAGAGGTAATGCAGAAAAAAGAAAAGAAGAAAAAAGAATAATACAAATTGAAACACTGATGTGCAAGTAGACTCCTTTGCTCTTGCTCCTGTGCCACCCTCCTCTGTGGAGTCACACAAGCACTTGTGTGGCCATACCCTGAACTGAAGAATTAACACCCTGCTTTGGTTGACCGCAGCAGGTAGGCGCAGCTTAGGCTGCCCCAGCCAGGGAGCCATGTGTGCACACAGGAGGGGCTACAGCTCGCCTTGGTTCCAAAGGGCTCAGGGAACTACAGCCTCAGCCAGGAAAGTGAAACCATTTGGGAGATAACCTTGGGAAATTAGAATGAAATTGGGAAGCAAAGCAGAGAAGCCTTTGATCAGATACTTCAGGTTGATTACATGTTTCTTATTCATGTTTCCCTGGGAAGGTTTTGAAATCTTCTAATTCAGTGCAATGCAAAGCTTATTATGCAGCAATAATAGCCTGGAACAGCAAACTGCAACACACACTCAATGCAAAATCAACAATCAACATTGATATGGAGAAATGATGTTGTTGCCTAATGGAAGTGAGCTAAAAATGAAAGAAAAAAATGAAGAAAAAGAATGAAGTACATTCACAATCATTTAAAATCCCAAAACTGATTATCAGTATTCCTTTGCCACTGAGCTGTTTTGTGTGGTTCGTGCTTTCGTTGTTGCTTTGTGGTGTGCATGATTTTTTTTATTTATTTATTTTAAATCAATGGTTTTAGAAACAACAACTCTCTTTCAAAAGATTTACACTGCAAGCTGAAAAGCTGATACGGAATTTCTTCCAGGTTTGATTTAAAATGGGAACAAGATAAAACCCTCCTCTCCAAGTTTGTAATGGAAACATCGACGGATACTAACTACAGTGGCACGAGTCAGGCCATCAGAGTGCTCTGCTTCCCGTAACACCAGGCAATCACTTGCTGTGTTGAAGCAATGCAGAATGACAGAGCAGAGACGTGGCACAGTGCCGCTGCTCTCACAGCCACTCACACAGGTTCCCAGCGCCACAGCTCTGCCATGCACCCTGCCCCACACGCACACCTACACAGCTCCTAAAGAAGCGAGCACACATGCATCAGTCACAGTGCTGACTGGTAATCACTACCAGAGCCTCCATTCTGTTCTACAGCACCTTCAGTTTGGTTTTCAATTCTTGCAATGTTTTGCCCTTTAAGGCTTTGGTTTGTTCCGCTGTGGAACTGCAGTTCTGTACAGTGCTATCCCCAGCTTGGCAAAAGCAAGAGAGGAAAGCAAGCGTGCATGTATACAGACAGCAGCAATCCTAAATCTCTCTTCCTGCAATATATAAACACTGTGTTCTGAAAAATTTAAACTTCTGTTTAAGCACGAAGATGCTCTATGCTAGTGGTTACATCCAAACACCACGGGAATGTAAATATGATTACAGTCGTCTTCCAAAGTTTACAGACAGGTTTCTACTGCTTCCACACAAACCCATACCTCCACCAGCCCTAAAAGGCTTCACAAAACACAGATGCTTGACACACTTCTGCAGCTTGCAGAACCCTGCAGCCCAGCAAGCACAGACAGCTACCAAAGGGCCAGCAAATCCTGAAAGCCACACAGTTCATACATGCTTTTTACGCTGAAGCTTCATCTTAAAATCCAAACCACTATTTCTGCTCAGTTCCTGAAGAGACACCCTGACAGCCAGAGGCCCTTCTCAGTTTGGGGCAGTTTGTGTCTCCCCGCCCAGCTTCAGTGAGGCAGCTCTGCAGGCACAGTTGCATCACCTCCCAATGGCACAAGCTGAGCCAATAGAGCTCACCTCCTCCACCACAGCTGCATCCCCACCTGGGCTGGTGCCAGCACAGCGATGTCAGTGAGGATGCATGACTTTTTTTCCACACCCCTGGCTAATACAGCACTCACTGGCAAGATGACTGCAGAGACCTGGCCAAGGGTTGGGGTTGTTTGTTTGGAAATAGCTTTCATGAACATTGACTGAAAGCTTTGCAAAACTGACTGCGGGCTTTGTATAGTTTGTTGCACAAACTGCAGTCTGCTGCTAGCTTGTAACTAAAGCGGCTCTTAAGATTTTATCACATGGGCTTCACTACACCTTGCAGTAATGTAACATAAGCAAAAATGTTGTTTTTAATTGCATCTTAAAACACTGGACGGGAACAGAGGAGGAAGAAGAGTATCAGTCTCTTTTCCTAGTGATAACATTCCTGCTGGTAACAAACAAACTCGCCATGCTGGTTTCCCATTTCTTCCTCAGGTTCATTCCCAAGGACAGCATCCTTCCCATCACCTCCCCCAACACTAAATGAGAAGCCCAGCACATTGCAGTGTGAGCACCCCCAGCCCCAGCCAGCGGTGCCACTGCCCTGAGGCCCCAGCCACCCCAGCCTCACTGCAGCAGCTGTACCCCACGGGTACGGGTGGGAAGGGAAAGGAAGGGAAACGCTACTCCCTGGGGAGGGCCCCGCATGAAGGGCAGCCCCCCTGCTTCTCTGTGCAGAGAAGCGAAATGGGAACAATCAGAAGCTGGAAAACCAGCTGTAGAACATAGTCATCTTTATATGAGCCATTCTTGTCTCTTATAAACCGCTCCGTGCTTGAGGACTGGAAATGAGTCAGAGCAGGATTTTGTCCGCCAAGGAGAAGAATCTTCTTTTTGTCAACAGGAAAAACACACACAAAAAACCCACCCAACCCAAACAAAGAGGAACAACCCTGAGAAATTCCTTGGACTTACGAGCTAAGCGATGCTGATCCTTGTGGCTTTTAGACTACAAAAATTGAAGGAAACCCAAACAAGCAAAAGATACGGACCCAGATAACCACTGCCCCACAACAGAGCACAGTTATTATGGTAGCAACCTATTTAATTCTGTATCTTGGTGTTATAAAAACACATTTATAGAGTTATATAACATGCTAGCATTTAATTACAAGTTCCTTTGCACAGTGAAAATTCCTGATGGGAAAAATACCATGACTTACCATCAGAACTAGTTCTCACACATCTACTCTAACTCAAACCATAAATTACAGTTTGCATTAACCACCCGATTTAGCCTGAACTTCGACTTGGATCACCTCGTAGTTTCAAAACCTCGCTGCTGGTGTTTGCCCAGCATTGTTCAGGTGACTGCACCTCAAGTACCTGCTCACCCACCCCAAGTACCTGCTTTCCCTGCCCTGCTATGCTTAGCCTCTCTCATTTCACTAATCAGTATTTCGAAACAGTATCTTCAGTAACTGGCGTTGATTTAAAATCACTTTAAATTTTTGTGGACGTGTACAACGGTCATATAAACTACTAAAGGACATAAATATGGAAAAATTATGGCTAAAAATTAAGCTAGGAGGTCAATGTATTTGTTTATGAACTTCACATGTACAAGGAAAGCCTGTGCTCAGGAAGATAGAAGATAGCATCTAGTGGAGAAAAAGACTGTCGCACTTAAGCATCTTAGGAAATAGGAGGTTGTCTGTAGTGAAACAATGTTCTGAACTGCAGGAACAAATCCAAATGTTCAAGAGGAACAACTGCTCTGTGGCAAAAACAGTTGCTTTATCAATTTCCTTTGGACCAGGAATCATTAAACCTTGATCACTCAGCCTCAGCCTGAAAACTGACAGCTGAAGCAGGGATGCCATTTTGAATGTCCCACACTACTCCATCTCACGTTTTCCAACATTGTGTCTGAAATGCTACTGCAAGCAAAATTCCTGGAGGCCTCTCCAAGTCCTATTCTCAATGGACACGAGTCAACCAGTAAGAATAAAACGATCTGCTGCTGCTGTCTGCATTCACATCTCCTCCCTCAGGGTAGGTTCTCTGACTGTTGTTCTTCAGTCTGTCAGTACTTGTCACAAAGATGCAGCAAGTCAGTTGCTTTCTAAGCATTTTCAGGATTAAGCTAATAAAAAAATGCAGAGAGAATCTCAGGAGCTTTGTCCTCCAAATTCCCATTGAGAACTTTTTTGGGAGAAAAAAACATTGGACTTGCCCCCTCTTCTTCCTTTCTGCCTGAAGTTCATTTGCTTGGAGTGAACACAATCTCAGTGATGCTGTAAGAGCCAACAGCATAGTTCCAGCAAGGGCTGCTTTACTGCATGAAGCTGAGACCATGGATGCTGTGTCTCATACTGGCACAGAGCTAATCGCACACCCAAGATCCAAACCATCTCCGTTTACATAGTGAAGATGGCTGCTGGTGCTGCAGCAATAAGGAACAAGTAGGGGCTGGGGAGAGGCAGGACTCCGTGGGTGGAGGCTGGCATCAAGCAGAGACTCTCCCTATGATGAAACTTCACAGACAGCCCAGGAACACCTGGAGACCCAGCCCTGGGTTTCTCAAAAATAAATAAATAACTCTCTCTAAACCTTCCATGTTTTGGTGTGAAAGAACTGTGCCCAAAGTATTATAGCTGGCACTCCAATAAAAACAGACAGCAAGAAAAAGGCTGAGAATCAAGCACTTAAAAATCAAGCTAAAGCCAAGTCCTGCAGAAATTGTTTCTCTAAGTACAGACAGTATTTTCCATACTAAAAGAAAATATAAGGAAACAAAAGACAAAGATATCTCCAAAAGTAAACTCAATTTGAAGAAGGAGTCATTCTCATCTTGACTTTTGTTTTAATTAACATTTTCATTCTTCTCTGGTCATTATGTTTTAACTAATCTGAGCTATCTTGCCCGTCAGAACCAGAAAACTTTCTGTCAAAACCAAGGGAAGCAGTCAATGCACTTTATTTCCTAAGTAAATTGGGAGGCTTTTTCTTGAAATACAGAAGTGCGGGAGTGAATAGGTGCTTTTCTTCATCTCTGTGTAAAAAGATGTTTGTGGAGAGTGGTTCTATTAACAACAAAACGAGACAGCTTGGTACAAACCCTTAGTCACAGCTCAGAGGCTCCTAACAATTTCAGCCCTGGGCTTTCTGCTGCTAACCCAAACCCTCTCCCCACTGACAGCTATTTTGCTTCCTTTTGCTCAGGACAGTTTGAGGACAAACCACCAGTCACACTAACAGAGCAGGACTAAATTTCTCACCAGAAAGCAGTGATTACCAACAATGGAAGGTGTCACTCCAACTTGTTACAAAATGCTATGTTCTCATCATTTTAGAGAGCTGGAACTAATACTATTTAAATTACATTCACTGAAGTTCGATAGAATGGCAATCTCCTGCCAGTAAGAAAACAAGAAAAGCTCCAAAGCCATGTATTTCTTTTTTTATGAAGAACTTGAAAAAGTGGGAGCATAATCATGGCAACACTGAAGTATGTGACAAAACCCACACTAATTGCATCCACTACATTCTTTTCCTACAAGAATGATTTTATTTTTTTTTTTAAATCATTGTTATGTTTAATAAAAAAGGAGCTCTAACTTGGGGAAGGCAGGAGAGGCTGCAACAACATTGCAGAGGAGGCAGGAAGAGCTCCTCCTGGCTCACGTAGCTCTTCTCAGTGATAATGAGAAAACTTCAAAGCTCCCAGGAGCTCAGCTCCTCTATCAAGCTCATCCCATCCGGGATTTTTAAGTGCTCCACTGACTGACTCCCCTCATCCAGAGGAGAATAAAAGACAATGGATCCAGGAAACCAGCATGCTGCTGCACAGAAGCTATCACAAAGGAGCAAGAAGGCAGTGCTGAACTGGCTAAGCCCCCATTCCTCTGCAGAAGCTGTTAGTACTCTTCCCTCTTCTGCTTGCTCATCACGAATCATAGTATCCTTGTCCCTCTAGTTTAGACTTGGATTCCCTGAAACAATGTGTTGGTACCATGCCCTAGCTGTGACAACACCGTGGACATATTCAAAGTAAAATATTTGAGTTTTAGTTTCTGCAACCTGAACACGCTGGAACAAGTCAATGGTTAATCTCAGTTCAAACAACAGGAGAAAGTCAAGATGCTGAAGGACTCAAAGAAAGAGAGGTTGGTACTGAGATCTACTGGACAGAAAAACACATACATGTTTTTGTGGTTAGCCCTTCATTAAGCAATAGACATAAAAGAATTCCCTGCCAACTTCCTTCTTGACTCCAGTAAATACAGAGACCTGCTTCCTTCGGTGCAACCAGTCAAGGCTTTTTACTCAGGATCCAGACAGAAAACAGTACTGAATCTCTAGACTATGTTGAAGCTTCTGTTCCAGGCTGAGCATTCAGTCCACAATTAGAAGGAAACACATCCCTTTATAGAGGAGCTTAACTCACATTCATGCAAGGCTCTGAAAGTCCAGCATGTGGCACTGAATACGAATATCAAAAATAATAACTCCCTTGCATTACACACCTACTGGTACACCTTACAAGCAGAGTATAAAATCCTACAAGATATGCAATGAAATGCCAGAGGTAAGCACGTAGAGGGGTTCTCAAAGCATTGAGGGCAAAACCTAGATGGCTTAAGGCAAAAAAGTGCAGAAATAAGGCATTTGCACATTCCTCCAACAAGCAACTATTTTAAGAGGAGACAGTGTAAGAGGTTTAGACATCCCGACACTACATGCTCACAGCAGTCCCTTCTCACTGTGTGTATGACTTTTCTTAAACATTCATAGAACAGGAAACTTCTACTCAGTGCCACCATTTAAAAACTCTTCAGGCGTTGGCCCAAAGCAGATTAATATCAAGCAGAAAAAACAAGTTTTCAGGCAATTGTTCTGCTTCATGAAAGCAATTGAATTCCCAGGATATGAAAAAAATAAAATAATGAGGCAAACTGCAGCTGACACATATAGAACTCCATAAATAGTTTCACTTCTCAGTCAGCCGTCTCATGCCTTGCAATTTTTATTTATTTTTTCTTTTTCTTTTTCTTTTTTTTTTTTAAGAGGAAGAGGAGGACCCAGGGAATTTCACAGCAGTCGGCTAAGCTTCAATTCCCGGAAATATTCTGGAACAGATTATTAAACAATCAGTTTACAAGAATCTGGATGGTAATAGAATGAGAAAAAAAAAAAAAAAAGCAGACAGAAAAGATCTGTCAGAAACAGATCACATCATCAGAACAATCTAATTTTCTTTGCTGCCAGATAACCAGCTTAGTGGGTAAGGCAGAAGCAGTAAATATATATAGATCTTGACTGAGACCTCTGACACCGTCCCACATGATATTTTTCATCAGCAAGAACAGGAGATATTGCCTGGATCAGCAGTTCCTTCCTAATGCACTCTGCAGCAGAAAAGATGGCACAGGCAGGGGAGCAGCATGAGCAATGCACTCATCAGCTGCTCAGCTCACACTGCCCAGGGAGGGGAAGAAGCAGAGCAAAAGGCACTGAGAGGCACTGCTGATCCCACCACTTGCTCTTTCTCCCAGCCCTTAAATGCATGGTACATCCACACCTGTTTGTTTTTAACCACTTCTTAGTGAGCAAATCTGCCCTATACAGTATTGAAGATCAGAAGGTATACCAATTCCTCACAATAGAAAATATTGTTATGATAGTGGGTTATTTCCATCATCTTTTTCCCAAAAAAGAAAAATTAAAAACAGTCCAATATCTCCTCTAATCAAAAATCCAAAAGAAAGATTAATGCAATCAATTCCTATTTGGTAAATTTAGAAATGGCTGCCCTGAGAACTGAAAATAAATAGCATGCATTATCCCTTTACCTTACTTCATTTATAGCATAGCTCAGACTCCTGCACTAAGGCAGAACCTCAGCTCAGCTGTGACTTCATTCACCTTTTGTGCCATCCATCATCTAGTTGGAACTTTTACCTCCACTGCCAACAAACGGGGCCATGGACAATATTCAATATAATCCAAAAGTGACTGCTGTCAAGTATCTATGTTCACGACAAGTTAAGATGCATATTTTTATGGGCGCAGGTAATTAAGTTCGTAGTTTCATAAACGGAAGCAGTAAATATGCAACACTCATGAAGCCACTCCCACTTCTCAGCAATTTGGGATGTCATCCGTCATCTCATCCCAGCAGCTGGCCAGCTAACTCAGTATCTCACAAAGTTGCTGCCCGCATTCCAAGTACCACATTAGAAAAAGAGCATGCTACAGACATGGAGATAACTTGGGCTTATCCAGAGAACCGCTTGAATATCTGTAATACTGGCAGCACAGTGACAGCACGTCTGACCAACCTCTCCTTTAAGAGAATGCAGAAAAAAAATGTTCTCATAAAAATTCCACATGAGAGAAAAACAAACCCACAGCACTTTCCTGAAGTACTTTTTACTGTTCTTTTATATTACAAGTAATGAAGATTTCTATTAGGCTCTCATAGATACTGTCTCTTACTTACAAAGCATCACAGGCTTCAAGAAGCACACACGTAAACTTCACAGTTTTTGATTTCAGCCTTTCTTACATTTTTTCCCAAAGAAAAAAATAATTCTCCTCCCTCTCCTCCCCCCCCCCCCCAAAAAAAAAGCAATTTCAGCATTCTGCTCATCTGGACAGCCTACCCACCTTCCCTCCATAGACAGCAATTATGGGACAGAAACAGCACAGCACTGAAGATGCATGTCAAAAGAAGCATCTGCTTTTTTGGCAAACTTCACACTGTTGGTGGCACTTGAATTATTGCTACACTGTTTGTCACAGGGTTAGACCACAGATGGCTCTTTTGGCTGACATGGGATCCGCTATGTCATTTTCTGTTTATTGAAGTTAAGAAATAAATTGAAGAACTTTTGCCTGGCCACGTACAAGGGAGTCAGTTCGTATTCACATCCCTTTGTCTGCGAATGCGGGTCCCATATGGGCAGGGTACCATACCAGCACTGCAGCAGCATTGTTAGTCTGCGCCCCTCTATGCTATTTCAAAGAACAAAACATATCTTCTTTTTGGCAAAGCCATCATTTTGCTGTGCCAGTATTTAACGTGCAGTAACCCCCCAGCCTATTCCTGCCTCTCCTGCTGTGTTCTTTGAAGAAGCGGATGGGAGCGTACAGGCAGCTGGCTCCAGCCCTTTCTGTTACATTCCTAAATCTTAATCTGCCTCTGGCAGCCAGCGCCCATCTCACCACAGCCAGTAGCATCTGCAGAAGGAAAGGGCATAAAAAGCCCTCCAGAATAAAAGCCAGTTTGGTAACACCTCATCGCCAAGACTGAATCCAGACAACCCCAGGAACACATCCTTTTCAGCTGCATAATTTATGCTTTACACTATGGACCAGTTTAAATATTTTATACTTCCTGCTCTGTTTGCAAATGTTTTTCTTTTTTGAAACTCCTAATGCATTGCATCTCCAGACTTAACTACTGCACATGCATTGGCAAAGAATAAAGTAGCAGAGAAACACTGTACAAGTGCAACAGTGAGGGTTTCCATCAGCCTGGCACCGAGTGGTCCCACCCTGTTGCTCAGCAGCTTGTTAAGTGCCTGCAGTAACACCTATGTAAGTCAGAAGGGCAGCATCTCACACTGCAGGAATGAATGATTTCTGAAAGTGCTGGACACCAGGGATATGTAACTGAGCACCACTGCCCTCCTTCCCTGCTCCACTACATGGTCCTTCGTAACATTTCTCTATGTTTCAAAGCTGACTGCTAGTTTTCCTCAGTACTCTCGTAAAGATGCAGAAGTAATCTATTGTTTCCTTTTTCTCAAAAACAAACAAAAACACACAAAGGAAAGACATCTGATCACAACTTTGATTTCAGGAGAAAAGTTTGATTTCCTTTCTTTTTCCTGAAAACAGCTCCTATCTGCTGCAGTACTATCTCTCAGAGGATGCAAGCAGCCAATGACACAACCGCAGGGGAAGCTCAAGCATTTAGCTTTAACAGTAACTGCAGCCCCTTTGGTAACAGCCCTACCCATAGTGTGTTATCTGTTCCCCAAATGGTTCAAAGCTGCCTGTCCATCTAGCACAACAGGTACAGAGATCAGTAACAACTCTCTTACAGCAGGCTCCCCAGGAAGATAAAGCTATAAGGCAGTCCAGGCCTGCAGTACCATGAGGGATGAACAAGAGCAAGATCAGTGGCAACTTTTCAAATGACTCCTTACGTAAGGAATTGCCAGTTAGCTGCATTTACACACATCAGCCTCGTTCCACTTCCACCTGTAGTTCTGCCTCCATTTGCACTCAAGACTTTTATAAATTCCAATACCGTATAAAATGGACAAACCAGAGAGCAGAACATACTATGTTGGCAAACCTTCCAAAGCAAGGCTTCTCTACAGAGTACCATTGAGCAAATTCTGCTTGGTTTGCACATTGCAACTAACATGCCAGTTTTCTCTGGGTTTTAATGAGGCTGTGTGTAGCACATACATGGCTGCAAATGAAATTCCTTAAGTTTTCTAAATGACTCCTGAGACTCTACGTAACATCTTAAAACTCGGAAGCTCAAATCTCACTAGAAAAGAACTGGAGTCAAACATTATTGTTTTTACAACATTTGCTCCCCTTGTATCGTTTTTCATCGCACAACAGGTGCTGCAGACCCCATGCAAAGGGCAGTGTGGGTGCCTGTCTGCATCAAACCAGCACAAGATGGATGTGGAAATGGTGCTCACCCACAGCTTTTTGTGATGCAACTGGAGCTGCAGTGATGCAAGAGCTGAGGAAGAGCTGCATGTCATGGAGAACCACTTCTAACAACTGGGACCAGTGGCTATCTGTTGTCTTCTGATACTTCACAGAGATGACTTCTCTTACAGGTTTATAAGAAAGTCCACCACAATGGCTTGCTTACAGCTTTGTAACAGTGATCCATTTCTACAAGCCTGCGACACAACAGACACATACATTCACACACAGGACCTCCCTCTGCCCATCAGGAACAGAAAGATTCACACAACTTTCCCCACGTAGCATGTGGCCATTTACCTTTGCACAGGCACCACAGAACAAAACTAAAATCAATTTAGCATGACTACATTTAACCCCTGGAAAAGACAGAAACAAAAAAAAAAAAGCTTCTCTGGTCAATGAGTTGTTCAGACAGATAACCAACAACTTTTATCCACAGCTGCTCCTACTATTGAAATGCTGCTTTGGAACAATTTTGGAGACATTGTAGACAACCTCAGACTGAGTTGTTCAGGAAACACTGGTTGCAAAACACAGAGCTTGAAAAGCAGCAAGAAACTTTGAATATGTCTCTCTAATTTGTTATCACCATACTGCCCACACACATAGCAACGATATCAGTGTTCTTTCAGACCTGCGCATCCCATCCACCAGGATATTGAAACCAATTAAAGATCGTTTCACTGCCGATCACTAAGGCAGCATCACACACCACACTTCCTACTTGTGCAGAAGCCGTACACCCAGCCCAGCTCCTGCAGGGGCTGGTGGTGCCATGCCATGATATGGTAGCTGCACAGCTTTGGAGAGCAGTTGGTCCCAGAAAGGATGATATCTGCCTCTCAAAGCTATGAGCAGTTCTCTCTGCTACATTGTAGCCCTTTTTATTTGAAACCAAATTTGGAATCTCCGAGCTCACTGCACACCAAATCTGCAGTCAAACTACTTACAGATAACTACCAGCTGACTGTTTTTTATATGCCCAGTCAAAGAAAAAAAAAAAAAAAAAAAAAAAAAAAAAAAAAAAAAAATAAGGGGCACATTTTTAAATTAGCAATATTACTTCAAGGATATTTGCATTCTTTTCATCTACTGCTTTCCACTACTTAAGGATCTACACCCACAAAGAAGGTAACCCAGAGCACCAAATGCCCTTGGTCAGACACGACCCTTCCCTAACAGCACGCCTTCCATTAACAGATCTCTGACCCTGCAACAAATGCAATAATGTGGCTCTGAGCCACCCCACTTTGGGTCAGAGGAATGCAGAGGCAGAACAAGGATGAGGGTACGAATACCTCTGTCTGGGGCTGCCAGTGAGAGTACCACTGAGCATCATGCAGCTGCACCCTTAGTTGTGGCTGTTGCCATTAATTAGTCAAATGCCTACAGAACTTCACATCTAATTCTTGGGGTCAACTTAAGCCATGGAGAAAGGTAACTTAAGTCAGATCCTATTTAAACAACAAGCTTTCAGACTAAAGACAGTTCTGGGTAGTTAGCTAGTTCTGTTGTTGAAAGCTGTCTTGGGCAGCACGCAGAGCCCCATGACCCAGAGAAATTGGCTTAAGAAGTCTTTTTAAAGCACAAAGTTGCTGAACACTGATTAAAAACAATCTGGGGATGAGCTCTTTTGAACTTTCAGCCAGAAAAAAAGAAAAGTGTGACACATTTAGTTAAAAAGTATTAGGGAATCTAACCAATAAATGCATTCAATCCTCTTTATGCAAAGTTACTTAAAAAAAAAAAAAAAAGTTAAGTGCTTCCCTAAGTGAAAGTGATCAAGGGTTGAGAGATGAGGAGGAGTCCTTCTGTGCATGGAAGCAATTCTAACACACTAACAACACTAACACACCAGATCTGGGGTGTTTATGAAACAAAGCCAGGAGCTAGCTAAGATCAGCCTAGCAGAATTCAGCACCCAGTCTGATTTTATAACTAATAGGTTCCTTCTCTTTGCAAATAAGGAAACCTGGATTCCTTCAGCAGGATGACAGTCCTGAAGCTGCAAAGGAAAGCAGGATTAGAACCAAAGACTCACTCTTAAAAATTGGGGTGAGATTTCCATAGGTAAGCAAGCTCTGGTGGAGCTCCCCAGCAGATTCCTACTCATCCTCACCAACCTCTTACAGTCTGACTGTGGCTGTAGGCTGAGTAGGAGAAGCACAGATGGCCAAAATTTTTCAAACGTTGTTGATTAGGTGTTTTAAGCAAAAGAAAAAGTCAACTTTCATTAGCTGAACTTTCTGGGAGAAGTAGGATTTACAGCCAGAGACAAGGAAAAAGGCAGTAGAAAGGAGTGCAAAAGGGGTTGTCGCAGCCATAGGCAGGCATGGAGCCCGCAAGTGGCTGCTGAGGGAGGGACCACAAACTGCAATCACACTTCAAGGAACAGCTCTGTAAGACAGCTGAAAGCAACAGCCCTGCCCTCACAGGGAAAAAAAAGAAAAAAAGAAAAAAAGAAAAAAAAAAAAAAAAAAAAAGGAAGATCAGACTCCTTCTTTCACCATCAGCGTTGACTCATGGAAACAGTAACAATACAGCATCAGACAGTCAAATAACCAGAAATGAAACCAGCTTCAGTTTTACACACAAACCACAGCAAATACATTTGGTACCCACGTCTGTAACTAAACCTTACAAGTACAGCGACAAGCAGCATGCACGAGCCCACTTGCTCAATCTTGGGTGAAATCCTGCCTCTGTAACCACATGAAGTGATACTGCTCTGGCTTTAGGGTCAGATTTAACTTACAAACTTATCTGAAACAACTGTGAGTTATTCTTCCTTACACAGCTGAGATGGTTATCCCTTATTGGATCCAATACTTGAGAACTGCTGTAAACTTTTTTTCTGTAAGGACAATCTCCACCAACATCTTTGTGCATGCTTCCAAAAAACCTTTTGTCCTTTTGCCTGCTTTATTTATTATTTCCTGTTCTTCTTGAAATTTGGAATTCTTATTGGAATAATGCAAACAAAAGGCCTATTCTAACTTCCTTTCATGGTACTCATCAAATTTTTCTTCTGTTTTCCTTTCTAATTTGAAACTTCTTTCTTGCTTGGAACTAAGCAATAAACATATATATGCACACACATCTATACACACTTTGTAAACTCCAATAACTCTGACTAGTTTTCAGTTCTAGGAGAAAAATGGTTTTAAGTGGTTAAAAAATTTAATAATTCAGACATCTGAAACTCAAGCAATATAACACAGACTTTAAATTAAAATGTCGGTGACGTCATAATTCATGACAATTAATGGTTCCATCACAAAATCTAGTATGCAAGTTAAATTACAAATGTTTAGCAACTGTACACTGAACAAACACAGGATAGCATTCTTTGCTGTGTGTTAAGTTAAAGGAAGCAACACTCCAGATAGCTGTTGGGTGAATGTCTGCCTGCATAATGAATCACTCAGACGCTGCAGATCGTTGTTAATTCTGAAATGAAAATTAGGAGAATTAGCTAACACCTAGGAAGACTTCCAGATGTACTGCTAATACAACACTAAATACATGAGGAATTCCACAGCCAAGATAGAGTGGTCCTGGCAGCACAGATAATAGTACAGCTCAAACATACAAACAATTACAGCTCCAACTGCATAAGTGAAGCAGGCAGTGCCTCCAGCACTCACCAGCATATTTAGACACACGTGCGCTGTGTATCGGCCCAGCTGGCACAAACAACTGCAGCACCTGTGTGCAGCAGCCTCAGTTTCTGGAAGGGGCTGTTTCACTTGCACAGTGTCTGGTGCTGTAGAAACAGATGATGAACACTTAGACGTCAAACACAACTCAGAAATAAACTATGCCATTTGGGCACAAAGCCTGGTCCATCCACACTGTCATTGTGTTCTAGTCCTCAGTACAAGAATTCACCGGAGGAATTTTGTCTCTGAACACATAAAAAAAATGCAGATAAAAGAAAATACTCCAAATTAATGATCAACTCTTAAATACTATAACAAAAGGGTATCTCCAGGCTAACAGCAAACATTTTACGAAAATTAATCATTTGCCTCTACTTCTTGCACAAATACTGTTCTGAACAACTGCTTTCAGCTTTGTTCTACTATGTGGGCAATTTCAATAAATAATATTTTTAATCAGAATATTCAGCTCCTATCTATGTCAATCTTATCAATCTTTGCAATTGTTGGATTTTTAATGCTAATAATCTTGTAAGCCATTACTAGTTTGCCACATCAGGCCCAGTAAACTGAAGTTGGAATGCGCCTTACATTGACTAGAAGAATAAACTGAAACATTTGAGAATATATCATTCAGTTGGAATTCAGAAGTAAAATGGGAAACCTCCTTAAGGAGGGAAAAATATGAGGTTTATTTAGCAGGAGAGATGAGGCCACAGAACCACTACAACTACCAGATTAAAAAATGTGCAAAATCTAGACGCTGGAACTTGAAGGAGTTATTCCTGCTCTGAGCAATATTTCGATGTCTGGACTCTTCCCTACCGCACACTAAACTTCTGCTTAGAAAGGAAGCCTACTACTAAGAGAAAAACAATATCTTCTTTTCAAAACTAGAGTTCTAGGCAGTTCTACCAGTCTAATTCCTTGCCAAAATGAATTCTGTCATTGTTATTAATCTGGAAATATCAGTAAGAGTATTCATGTGAACATTCACATAGACTGTGAAGAAACTACTCACACAGCAAATGATGAGCAGAATTTGAGCATGAGGTTTTACAACTCTGAATAATCTGCTTTATCTTGAGCTTTAAAAGACTGACTTAAAACCAAATGAGGTTCAACAAGCTAAGTGCAGGGTGTCGCAGTGGGGTCTGGGCAATTCCAGTTATGTGCACAGACTGGTAGAAAAACTCATTGAGAGCAGCTCTGCAGAGAAGGACTTGGGGGTTCTGGTGGACAAAAAGCTGGACAAGAGCCAGCAATCTGCTCCTGCAGCTCTGAAGGTCAACAGCAGCCTGGACTGCATCAACAGAGGGCTGGTAGCAGGGCAAGGGAGGTGATTGTCCCTCTCTGCTCTGCTCACGTGAGTCCCACCTGTGGTACTGCAGCCAGGTCTGGGGCCTCCAGAATAAGAGACACAGATCTGCTCAGAGGGCTGGAACACCTCCTCCTACACAGAAAGGCTGAAGGAGCTAGGCTTGTTCAGTCTGCAGAAGGCTTCATGGAGAACTCATTGTGGTCTTCCATACATATGGATCCTTTTTTTTCTTTTTTAATATATTAAGCTATTTAATAAGCCCAATAATTATAATATTAAGCACAATTGCAGAAATAACTGACCCACTTTAACATCGTACTACATTTCTGAACAAGATCTATAGGAAGTAGGAAAACCATCATTACCAAATACCTTTTGAAGAGTCAAACCAACATAGTTTACCTAGGATTATCCAAAATGTCTTTGACAAGACAATGAAATTTGAATTTATGTCAGTACCTTACTGTACTGTACTGTCCCTGAATAACCTTCATAGGTGTGGCTGACCTTGCAGTTTTAGCATCACCAAGACAATGAACTTTAGAAAAGGAAAAATGTGGAGAAGGAAAACTAGGGGATTCTGTAATTTTGGAGCAGTTCACTGGGTACAGTCACACACACAGAAAAGCACCTTTTGATTGAAGGATAAAATCAAAGGCTAATTCCATCATTTTGTATACTGGAATACAAAGCCATATGTTAATAATACCGAAACAACAACAGTTGCAAGTGAAACACTCGACATTCAGAGGTTGGACCCTACCAACCTAAGCCATTGTATGATTCTATAAACCTGAAAGAACAAAGGGATCAAGAGCTTCAGAGCCAGGTACTCTCATCAGCTGATCATAAGATGTAAGGAATGGTTACATGAAAAAACAAAGTGCCTTCCCTAATGACTAAGCCAGTTTTCAGCTGCACTTGATAGACCTAAGAACATTATGTTGGCAATGTAACAAAATCTGGTCCAAGAGTTAATCTGATTTTGTCACTATAGCAATTAAAATACCAACATAATGCTGAAATAATTCATGACTTCCTTAACCATTTCCATCTTGCATTATGCTTCACGAGACTGCAGAGTATCACCAGTAGGAGTGGAAGAAAATTACAGCATTTTTCTGCCAGTGCCACAATATGCCTTGAAGTTCACCAGAACTTTTAATGAACAGAAATTCTACATAATGAATTACATCCTGATATTTTTCACCATTAAAATTACTCAAGTTTTTAAGCATACTCCATAGCTCCTCAGTGCCACAGAATACTGCTATTGTTTTCCTTTTAAAAATTCCCCAGCTCTGAAATATTTACACACATGCATACGCACTGGAAGCACTGCTGCCCTAAGACACTAAAGGATTACTTATCTATCTTTTTGTTTAAGCTAAACATTGTAGAAATGTTTTTGAAATAATCTGGTTTAGGTAAGCATTTCTCATAAGTAGCACCCAGAGCCACATCTCCCAGAATGCTGAAAAAAGGCCGAAAACTGTCACTGTTTCAGAGGCTAGAAGCTAAGCAGTTCTATTACATACTTAACTCAAATGTTTTTCCCAAATTACACAGAAGCATTTTTAAATAAGCCTAAGTACTACTGCAATGGGGATCATGTAAGCCAAGTAGATTGGATGGAATAATATTAAAGCAATTTAAATACCATTAGATTCTGCTGACTGTCAGTCTAATACTGACCCCGGATACACCAACCATTTCTCTCAGGTTTCTCCTGAGAAGAACTGAAAGGTCTTCTGATTCTCTGTCTCAATAAGCACTTATTCATATCTGCAGCTTTACCACAGTCAGTGGCACCACTGGGTAAGTAAATAAGCGATGGCATAAGCAAGTGTCTTAAAACCCAGACACACATTTTCAGGCCTCTGCTTGAACTCATCTGGAACACAGACCACTAAACACTTCAAAGGACCTCAGCCTGCTGGTGGTTGCTTCTACATGGACAGAAATGCGCACAACTGTTTGCCCAGCGCTGCCAAAGCCTGCATTTATTTGGTGGGGGAGCTGTGCTCCTGGACTCACACAAGGTGTTCCTGGCCACCAACAGGAGCCAAGAGAAAATCCCTCTTACAGAACAGTATAAAGCACTATTAGCAAATTATGCATAGAGGTAGGAGAAAGAAAAACACCACTCTAAAACTTGAAATTCATCCACCACAGCATGAAAGCCCAACCTCCTTTGCTACATGTCAGCTGTGCCCTTAGTGCTGAGCGGAAGAGTGCTCAAAATCAGGGGGCAGCCCTGCACCCAGCTGTGCCCCAGGGACACCAGCACTGCCCAAGCATAAACAAAACCACCCAGATCTAGTGAAAGATGCTTGAATAACCCTTCACTGACCTAAAAGATCAAAATAATCCTCTACCCCTTAACCTCAAAATGAATTTCAAGTACAAAAGGACATAGAGAGCCTTAAAATCAGAGGCTTCTCTGAACTCAACCTGAGGGACTGGGGCTGCACAATAACTGGCACTGGGAAGACTGGCAGTTGTCTGCTGCAGTGCTACATACAAGGTAAAGGAAACTTTCCTGCTCTACACTACAGTGCTTTGCTTTCTTTGTCTTCACCAAGTTTAAGGATCTTCCACTTTTTGTTTGGAGGTTTGTAAACATGGACTTCCTTACATTTGATTTTACTCTCACCTGCCTCTGTGTTTTGAGTAATTTCAGATTACTGCACTGGCAAGCATTAACTGATACAGTTCCTGTGGGTTAGACAAGCCTTATAACAGGATTCTGAATCACCTAGGAGGAGTCGAGTACAGGAGCATCCCTTCAGAGTTTTAGAGACATGCTCCCTGCAACTGCCATCCAAACTCCTACGCAAGGGCTGCACTCTATATGGACACTAAAAATGAAAGCACCACATAGACCTCAGATACCTGAGAGGACTAACACCGTTACTCTGTAGTACCTGGATGACAAAATATACAAGATGTAGTTAACCTATGGAATCACATTTCCACCTTATTGAAGCAAAGAACAGTATGGCAAAGGAGACTCAGATAGAAATAAAAACAAAATAAGAGAAGGTAATAAAAATAAAGAAATCCCTTTATCTAAATGGAGAAACAGATAAGCTACTCAGAATAGCTTGTGAAGGGGTTACTGTCAATAAGAGACACTGTCAAAAAAAAGAATGAATGATAAAGTTCTGTATATTTAGTTGCTGAGTAATGGGAGGTAAAATTCATACTACATATTGGGCTACAGCTTGATACATCTTTACTAAAAAAAGAGGAGGGGAAGTGGGGGCAGCAGCTGCTCCCACTAGTTCATAGAATGCTTCATTCCATGAACAGGGAGATTTCAGGTGAGACTAAGCTCGATGTTCACCTTGCACAGGTCTTTCTGCTGCTTTTCAATCAAGCAACCAAGGGAAATCAGGCCCAAATCAGGCAGCAGGCAACAAAGCATTGTTTGTTCCCCCTGCAAACTTCACAAAGTTCTGCAGTTCTACCAAGCTAACAAGTTCTACCCAAACACCCACTCTACGTAACACATCTTTCTGAAACAGATCACTTTACACAAATAAGGCACAGATCCGTGATTTGCTAAACTAGTTATGGTTAAGTGAACGACACTGCTTTTATGAGGATGCATGAACAAGGAGGTATTTCTGTTAATATTATATATTTGTAATTGCTAGCACTGATCTTGCAAGAGAGCTGATGTATCATGCTACAACATAAATGCAGAAAAAAAGTAAACTTTTGCAACAGCAGAACTGCACTTCTCTTTTCAAGGCTCATCGTGTTCCAAAACATTTGCTAGAGATTTTTAAGCCTGTGCATCTCGGTGCATGGGTATAAGGCTTTACTGTTAAAATCAATTTAAGCAAACAGTAATAATCACTGCTAAATTTAATTTACACTGGCACAAACCTTTAGCATCTTTGTACCTGTGTAAAGCAATCTCTCCCCAGGATGCAGTTACTTCACCTGCAGTTTAAAGCCATTGTGTGTCAGCGCACAGCTGCAGCTCCTCTAATGTAACTACAGTCTCCGGAGGAAGGCAGAGCCAAACCCCTGCTAATCACAGCAACCAGCCCCTTTAGCACATGATTTTTTTGTGGTGCATCTGTTTTGCTAAGTTGCTGGGTTAGGAGGCTTGTGCTTATCTAGCACGTGGTTCTCCCCCATGGTTCTCCCCGGTTTGTAACTCATCCCTTCCCTTTCCTGTTGCATCAGGAAGCTGCAAATACAGCGGCTTCAGCGGGGCTGCTATAATTACCACAATGTACTGCAATTCTGAAGCGTATGCAAAATAAGTAACAATTACTTAAACGAAGTTCATGGAGGCATTCAAACGTGGTTCTGTTGGCTTTCTAGAAATCTTCTGACTGAAATGCTCCAGCCAAGATCAAAACACCTCCATGTACCTCTTCAATAGGTAGACACCTTTATATGCCTTCACCCTGACCTCTAAGTGAGATCTTTTAAAAATAATCTGATGTAGAAACAGAGAAAAACACCTACAAGAAACCAGGAATAGAGCTGGGAGGGAAGAAGTTAAAAAGTTCCTGTTCTTCACTGACTTCTTTTGTTATACTCCATCTCACTGAACAAACAAATATCAGTTTTAATGAAAGCTTAAGAGATGGAAAAAATGCTGACTCAAATAGCTATCTTTTCTTCTTGTTACCTGATAAAAACAAAAGCACGTCAAACTACTATCGTTATTAACTCAATTGCAGTGCTATGCTGATGTTTTAGGAGCCATCTCCAGCTCTTGGGAAAGGCTTTTCCCCTCCCTTCCTTCCCCTCTCCACCCTGCCAGTAATCCCAATTTAAAGGACCTAACCCTTCTGAAATGTGTTAACTCAAGCACTTTTTTTTTTTTTTTTTTTTAAACAGTTGGAAGTTTCAGAAAAGAAAAAAAAAAGAAAAAAAAAAAAAGAACCCAAAAGAAAACAGCAGATGTTTGGGGCCCAGCCTTCCATTTTCCCTTGCACGTGAAGCTTAATGACAAAGATTCGAACTTTAAACTTCCAAACAGATAAAAACGTACTATTTACCCTGTTAGAAATCCTAAACAAAAACTTTAAGTTGCCAAATACAGATAAGACAAACGTATCGCTTTTCATCATCTGTACCATCATGCCTGACAAGATAAGGTGCTTCCTTTTATTTCTTTCATTCACGTTTGCCTTACAAGTATAGAAACCCACTGACTGAGCAGTTTTGCTCCCTGGAGAATAAAGCAGTGCTTTAAAAATCTTAGAAACACACTGTACACTTTAAATGGCTGATACTTAACATAAAGTTGAGTCTTCTTAAACCAAGGTAGACTGTATACACTGCATACCATTTAAAGGGAAACATACCTTGCCAGTGCAAGCTGATGAAGCAAAGTAACAAATTCTTACAGTTGCAAAAGAAAAGGAGGAACCCAGCAACAGGGGGACTGGACCTGCTCACAGGTGCCATGTTGGTCAGTCAAGTCTTGTTGCTCCTCAGAGCTGTGTGTTCTGAATTATGGCCATGGCAAGTTTAATGAGGTTATGTCCCTCAAACAGACACCACACACCATGCGGGAAACTGAAATGATGAATTACACGTGCAGTTGCTCTGTACTATAAACCTACAGATACAGTTAAAACCTCATCCACATTTTTATCCTAAGATCAGCCAAAGCTTTCTCTACTCAGCTCCTTTTGGAAACCCACCTGAATCTTCAGCTTCGATGGCACAGTGCCTGATGTTAACAGAGCCTCCTGAAAGGATTAACCAACAGCTTTGTATACTCCTTCAAACAGGCCTAACACCAAATCAGTGTTAAATTCCTCACGCGCAGCTACGCCCAGCTAATCTGCTTGAAAGCAGCAAACTATGTAAATCTACTTCCACTGGGGAGATAAATAGGACGCCCACCACAAGGCGACAGCAGCCTGCTCTGTGCCCCCCGAGGAGCCCCACTGCACAGTGCCGCAGTAACGCGCCTGCTGGATGCAAGGAGCAGATGGAAGGAGAAAGCCACGTTTTCCTATTTATGATAGTTTTACAGTGCGTGGAAATATTTACTTGGGAGCAACGCCTCCTGATTTCCATGGGAATCCAAAGGCGGGAGCAGGCCGCAGCCAGGGAGCCCAGCACAGCTCAGGCTGAGCAGGATGCCAGGCTCTGCCGCGCTTCCCTGGCCGTGCGGATGCACACATGTGCATTCTTTGCATAACTCGCGTAACCTTGCGAGCAGAGCTATTAGCTTACACCTACCTTGTTCAGAGAGGACGCATGGCCACGAGCACTATGATAGGCTGTTACTGCAGGCACCGCGTGGGCTTTGGGCTTTAAGGTGACCTGAATCTGCATTTCAAGGAAATCATCAGATGAGCTGATGCTCATTTCGACCATGCTTAATTTATACCACCAGCCTAGCAGGAGTTTGATTATTTTTTATAATATGCCCTATTAGAAATACAAGTAGGGAGACCTCAGTTTGGTATTCTTCCTCTAAAGCACAGAAGAAGATCAGGCACCACCTCATTGCCTCTGACCCCAAACCAAGAATGCCTACTGATTCCTGTATGCCTGAGTTACAATGCAATAGATAATGAGCACAGCAGCGTTAGCACCGATTCGTTTACAAAATAAAACAGAGCTCTTTGTGGAAACAAACAGAGTACGGGCAACACTCTCAACCTACTGTAGCTTACCAGAAGTTCATCAGTATGTTAAATGAAGGCAGAATTTCACATTAAAGTGTCTCAAATTAAACTGCATTTAACCAGCAAATAGCTCACCCTTTCAACAGTATCCAATACTAAGCTACCTGAATATACTGCAGACTGTTTAGGAAAACAGGAAAACACTAAAAATGATGTGCTTTTCCACCACTCTGACACCATATATGCCTACAATACAAACAACGAGACACAAACTGCTCAAAACATTCTGGTTTCATTTTTAAACTACCCATTTCCCCTCAAGTTCGCATACTTGGGGCTGCCACATAGCTGCTCCTCTCAGCTACTTTTCCTGCACTAACAGCATCCAGTCTCTTAGGCTAAAATACAATTATAATTAAATTGTCCAAAGATGGGTTACACAGAGATGCAAAGACTTTATCTGGACTATTTCTAATTACCGGGAAAGGATGAAAAATTAGGCTTGTAAGGCGGCTCAGCATTGTCTGACAGCAGCTCGCCCCTGCAGGTGAAGTCTGAGTGAAAGGGAGATCAGAAAGTCAATCTTCATACGACCTCGGTCTAAATGAATGAAGTTAATGGGAGTTTTCCAAGGACTTAAACGGAGAAAGGCGCAGGCCCGGCTCCTTGTGTAGGAAGTGTTTGAGTGGAGAATGGCTACACGCTAACAAAAGGAACCTTTGGTGCCCGGGGTCTTAAGACCACATAATACCCCCGCATTCATTTCTTTCTCTGCATATTGAAAGAATAAAAGGCTCTGTTTGTTTTTCCGATTCAGGCAGCCTTTTCAGCTCGCTGAATCCAAGGAGGGCACTGAGCAGAGCGGAGCACTTATCAGCGCGTTGCAGCACGGCGGGCAGCCAGCGGCCCCGCGGCCGCGCCCCGGCCCCGCACCGAGCGGCCCCGGGGGGGCATCGGCGGAACTGCCTTCATGTACAAAGCATGCCGAAGCGCCGGGCGAGAGCGTCCGCGTGGGTGTAGCCGGGGCATTTATTGAAAACAAACCAAAACCGGCGCACACAATGAGCGTGTTTTATTACGCATGGACTTGAACACTTCAAGCACAAGATACAGAGATAACACCGCACACTGTTCGCAGCATCTGCAGGGTGCCGCTGAGATAACATCCACGCGATTCTGATCGAAAAGATATTTCTACAAAACGGGGAAGGAAGAGAAAGAAAATCACAATTTTTGTAAGCCGTCCCGGTGAGCCCAGCAGCCCAACTTTCTCTCCACCCAGCCCACAGCACTAAGCTGGCAGCTCGACGTGCGTGCCCACGGCAGCGGTGCCACCGCGACCCACGGCCGAGGGCCTCCCGCACACGGTGTGCTCCGAGCCCGGCCCCACGCTCCGCAGCCAGCACGGGCCGGGAGGTGCCTCCACCTGGCAGCAGCGCGCCGCGGGGCGCTCGTTGAGCCCTTTCGGCTGTGACCTCTCTTCCATTCCCCCCTTGGGACGTAAATACAGAGCTTTAGAACGGAGTGCTTTAAAAATACATAAGATTCAATGAAAAAATGGTTTCTTATTAACATTAGGATCTTAACAACAACGTTTCGAGGAGAAAAAAAAAAAAAAAAAAAAAAAAAAAAAAAAAAGTTAAAAACGCAGCTGAAGAGCCACTGGCCCAGCACGGCTGCACTTCGGCTGTTTTATTTCCAACTGCTAAACAAGCAACCAACCAACAGAACGCTTCTCTCACTATAGCTCGATAGATGTGAGTGCCCCGAGTTTATCAGGACGCTCTGTCTGCCCAGAAAATGTCACAGGATTTCCCTTGTGTACTTCAAGCGAGAGAGAAGGGGAAAGCCTGCCTGCGCTGGCGGCTCTCGAGAGGCTGCATGAGAGCAACAACGGCGCCTGAACCTTTTGGGTAGCTCCAAGTTTCGCTTTATAGCCCGGGTTGCGACACGGAGCAGGGCTTTTGTCACTTGTTGTCGAGCCCAGCGGGGCCCGCAGCGGCCCGGCCCGAGCGCTAAGGTCACCCGGCGGAGGCCTCTGCTCGGGGTTCGGGGCTCAGCGTTCGGCAAGGTCACGGCGCAGTTCGTAAGGGACTTAGGGTGGGTTGGAGGTGGGGTTCTTTTTGCAAAGCCCAGCTCTGCAGAAGCAAGCAGCGAGTCACCACCCCCTCCCCACGGAAAAAAAAAATATATATATATATGTATATATATACATATATATATATTTTGTAATATACATATAAAAGCGGGTGTGGGGGTACCACGAAGGACCGCCGCCCTTACCTGCTTCCTATAGGGCGTCCGGCTGCCGCCCGCCGCGCTGCTGTTGCTGCTGGGGAAGATCATCGCCCCGCCTGATCCCCGGCCGCCCCTCGAGATGGGGAGCAACTTTGGCGGCCGCCGGGCTGCGGCGCGGCGGGGCTGCAGGGCGCTCCCCGCCTCCGTGCCTTCCCTCCGGCTGCGGCTGCCGCGCGTCCCCCCCGGCCCTCCGCTCCGCTCCGACCCTACCCCGCCGCGGCCGCCCAGCCTGCCATCAACGGGCGCTTATTGACCACCGGCGGCTTCCCCGGCCCGGCCGATCCCACCTCCCGCCGGCCTCAACCACCGCCCAGAAGGAGGGAACGAGCGAGCCCAACCGCAGCGGGGAAGCGCGGAGCGGACGAGGCGCCCGCCCCCACCCCCGCGGCTGCGCGGGCGGCGGCGGCGGCGCGGGTTCGGGGCCG
>NW_024884756.1:21421624-21426908 GCF_019232065.1 Centrocercus urophasianus | reverse complement strand
CGCATTCCGCCGCGGACCCGCGGTGGGGTGAGCGCGGCTCAGCCCCGACTTTGACCTCCAGGACGGTGCCCGTGCCCCCAGCCCCGGCTCTCCCAGCTGCTCTTCTGGGGGAAAAAAAAACAACGAATGGGCCTTTTCCCTCCTCACCCTCTCTCCCTCCTTCTCCTTCTCCCCCTCCCCAATTGAAGTGCCCGGGCTTCCCAGGGGTGGGAGGGAGCTCAGGGTCCACGTAACCCCACGGTTCCGGTAGGGAGACCAGATTGCTCCTAGCGCAGTAAAAACAGGAATATGTAACTCAAAAGTTTTGCTTTGTTGGAGACAGGAATGCAGCTGGGGGAATATCCGGTCACAGCCCTCATGGAGGCTCCTGCAGAAGTAGAGGAGAACTCTGATTTCTTCCCAGAATTCAAGTCTAGGAAGCAGTGCAGTTAAGAGGCGAAGAGTGGGAAGCTGAAAGAAAGAGCCATGCTGGGAGGAGGGATTGCCAGGCTCACCCCTGTCCCCTCGCCTCGTTCACATCAGGGTGCTGCAGTGCAGCCCTGCAGCCGCCCACAGCTGTGGGCCCGTTGGGCCCTGAGCACTGGCCACTGCCAGCAGCACTGCTCAGACGGCACCGCCCAGCGCCTACTGGTTCTTCTTCCTCTTTCTAATAGAGATGTGGCCCCAGTCTCACACTCACACAGATTACAAAGGGAAACAGACGAGAAAAACGAAAGACTTGCCAGGTAGCTCTCTGCTACTCATGTAGCACTCCGCCTCTATTTACAAACACCATAACCTGTAACTAGAAACAATCACCAAATAGCTTGGCATCCCACTATATTGCCGCCACCGCAGTACGCAAAGCGCTGCCCCTTGGCAGAATGACGTTCTGCATAACTTTCCTTTTTTTCCCTCTTTCGAGTCCTAAAATGGATCTCTTTCAGCTCAGCCTCGGTTCCTCAGCACGGCTGAGGGCTGCCAGCACCGGGCCGGACAGGCAGCAGCCCCATAACGTAACCCGGCAGTGGCTGCTGCTGGAACGCCCGCTGGGACACGTCTGCACGGTGAGCACTGTGCTGGCGCCGCCTGCCCGCCCCACGCTGCGAGCACACGCTGCTGGGGCTCCCAGTGCTGCCAGACGGTGGCACAGAGGCTTGGGTTAGGGTAAAGCCACAGCTCTTACTCTGGTTGTGGTGCAGCTTCATGCACACAGTACAGCAGCATTCTTTGGCATGGCCGCTGAGGAAGGCACCAGCTGGGCAATTGATTCTGGGTGAAACATTTTTTTTTTCTTTCTGTTTTTTTTTTTTCCCCTCTGATCAGATTAGTTTTCCTCCAGATCATTTCCTTTGTCTGGTCAGCACATGGTTGCGCTGCAGCTTGTGCTGGTACAATGGTGGGGGTAAAACTGGAGCACCTACCGGCTGGGTTGGGTGGGTGGGTATGGATGCTTGTTCAGGCAGCAGCAGCAGATTAGATGGGCTTAATCTGCTCATGTACCTGTGGCTTAGTTTGACAGAAATATAGCTGTGTGCTCATGCCTGCCCTGGGCGTAGCACAGGAGGTGATCCATACTCCACTCTTACCTGTTACAGGCCATGGTCACAGATGGCACAATCATGCTCAGAATGGAAACGCTGCCTTACAGCAGGGCATGCTTCTGCTCCAAGCTGTATTCCCAAATTAGAACCATACTTTTCTGTACGAAGAGGGAACAAAGTTTCAATCTGCTGCACCTATACCAGGACGGACTTTTTTGGCTGGAGAAGCTGGAACAACCAGAGCTCCTCCTCCCAGGGAAAAAAAACTCTATAAAATGCCAGTCAACCCCTGCTTCCTCCCATCTCTTCCTGTCCCACAGCCCAGGCCAGCAGGAGGGATGCACATGCTGTGCTGTGCAAAGGAGCTCAAGGACATCTCAAAGCAGCAGCTGAGATGCTGCCTTCCTGCCCGACCCTGCCTGGCCCAGCCCAGCCCTGCTGCCACCCTATCACCAGTGTCTCACACCACCCATGATGCCCAAGCAACTCCCCTCTGCTGGGCTCAGTATGTGGCACATCTTCCTTGCCACCACTGCTGTCTTTTCTAACGTACCATAAAAACACACATGGCAAATATAATCCTATAAACATCTACTGTATCACTGCCAAATTATGCTTATATATTTTTGTTATAGGAGAATGCATTATAGAGTTTTATAGGACAAAACCCTTAGTGTCTTATCCTAAGTGCTAATCTACCTATCAACATTTTCTGTTTGTTTTCCAAGGCTTGTGTAACCTGACTCCACTTTTGTCTTAAAACGGGTAACAGCTGCCTTCCGGTACCTACATTGAGGTCACTGAGACACAGCCAGGCCCTGTACAGCATGGCTGGAAGGAAAGGGACAGCAGACATCAGCTGAAGGTTGCCTCCGCCAAGAAGGAAAGAAGGGTGATTGTTGTAGGCAACCCCTTCTGAAGGGAGCAGACTGGGGGAAGTGTGCCGCCCTCCCGGACCGGGGTCAAAGACATTACTAAAAAACTTACTGGTCTGGTTTGACCCTGTGATCTTTACCTTTCATTGATAGTTCAAGCTGGTAGCGATGAAGCTCCTGAGAGAAGTTTGAGGGCTACCAAAAGGGACTTCAGAGTGGAAACAAATCCTAGCCCAGGAGCTGGCAAAGCTGGCTGACAGGCTTATGAACTAGGTATGAAGGAAGAAGGGGATAAAATGTGCCTTGCTAGAGATGAGTCTGGGGGAACAAAGCCAGAATAGGGGTGAGGCAGGGGGATCAGCTGAAGTGCATCTGCACCAGTGCACGAAGCACAGGCAATGAACAGGAGGAGTTGGTAGCTACCATGCAGCAGGCAAGCTGTGACTTGGTTGTCATGATGGAAACATGGTGGGATTGCTCCCAAAATTGGATTGTTGCAATGGATGGCTACTAGCTCTTCAGAATGGACAGGCAAAGACAGACAAGGAAAGAGGGGCAGTAGCATGGCTGTCTATACCAAAAGAGTGTTTCAGTGTTGTTGAGCTTGGGGCTGGAAATGATAAGGTTGACTCTCTGGATAAGGATCAGGAGGAGGGCCAACAAGGCAGACATCCTGGTGGGGGTCTGTTACAGACAGCCTGACCAGGATGAAGAGACAGATGAAGTGTTTTACAAGCAGCTGGCAGAAGTTGCACAATTGCCAGCCCTTGTTCTCATGGGGGACTTCAACTTCCCTGATATGTGCTGGAAACACAATACAGCACAGAAAAAGCAGTCTAGGAAGTTTCTAGAGTGTGGAAGATACACAGTGCATCAGGAAGGCTGGATGCTCCTCAAGAAGGAAGGAAGGAAGTCTTAAAGGTGCAGGAGCAGGCTGCCCTTGAGTGCCATTAGAGCTGGAGGGGAAGAAGACTTGGCGTGGCTGAACAGGGACCTTTTGCTGAGATTTCTGTGTAAATTCTTGTGTTTTAGATTAAGTAGATAAGGTTCTAGATAATTCCCTGCACTTCTCAGATGTACAGTGATATACCTATTCCAGATACTGATAACTAGTTCCCCTACGTATTTTCTGGGATGCAAGCATGCCTTGTTTGCAAAGAAGACTCAGTTTTACTCATTTAGCAGTTCCATTTGTGGAACAGCCCTGCAGATTGGCAGGCATCCGACTGCTTAGTTACAAAGGAGCAACTCTTTTTGTTCCTAAAGGAAAAAAGGTGACCAAAGAGCTAGGAATATCTGAGTCAATTGTCTGTACAAATTATGTTCAGAGCTTCTCTAAATAACCTAGAGTTGCTTATTTAGAAACAGAGAATACTTGCTGAGCAGATTTGGTGCATTTTGGAGCTAAAATGTTGTGATTAGTTGTTCGTTTGTAGATTCAGTCCAAAAATATATGTTTGCAGACTGGGTAAATACAGAAAGATTGCTCTGGAAACCTGGAGACAGCTAGAAGTCCTCAAGGATCTTTCATGTAACATTTATCAATCTTAACAAACAGTAGATTGGTAAAACTGACCTACTGCTTTAAAAACAGTTCTACACGTTTAAACTGCTACTTCCTCATTTCTCTTCTAAATCAAATCCACAGCTCCCTTTCTTTATCTCAAGCTCACTCTGAAGCAGTTAGCTCCCACAGGGCACTGCCTCTGCAGGATAGATGGTTCCTCAGCCCCAGACCTGCTTTAAAAAGGAAAATTCGTTCTGTTGCAAAGCCCAAAATCAGAGATGGGATGGGATGTCCTGAGCCACCTCAGAACCCGGCTCCTGCCAGAACCAGCAGTGCTGCATCAGGGCCTTCTGAAGCCCCATCAATGAAGGCTGACTGTGGGTACCTGATTTCCCCACACTAACAGACCTGGAGGACCTATGAGCTTTTCAGCACAACCTCCTTCAGTTAAGGATCCATACTTTCATCACACCTTGTCACATGCAAAAAGATACAAAGCAGGGCTGGCTGGCAGAGATGTAAAAATGTAAAAATGCATTCAAATGCCCTGTGCAAGGAAATGGTTTGCAGGGCTGACTTTTTTTTTTTTTTTTGGGGGGGGGGCGCCCCCCGGAGAGATATTCAGCATTTCCTGCAATGTGTTCACAGTGCTGTATGGGAAGCTAAGTATTACACAGAAGCAGGTTTTTAATTTTAGCATTAAACTGATCTATTCAGAACTGAGAAGAAGAAAAAAAGCATTTATAATGATCAAAAGGACAAAGGGAAACTGATTTAGAGATAAATATTCTCCTCATTGTTTTTGTTATTATTTAAATATTCCAGGTATGCAGATAACAACAACAAAAAAGTCTGTATCCTGCTAAATAAGGAAGAAAAGGAAAGGTCGGTAGAAATGGGACATACAAAAGCCATGAACATTCCATATAAAAGCTTCAGACACCTTTTTGGTAGAAAAATAAAATTATTAAGAAGCAGTGCTTCTGCAGAAGTGCAAAGAACACAGTACTGCACACGCAATGAGAGGCTGTTGTTTAAGAACCCAGTCTTCAAAATAATCACAGGAGTAAATTCAACAATAAGAAAAGAATCTCCATGACAATCAGAATAAAAAGGAGGAGGCAAATAATCTTTCCCAGCTGTACTGTTTCAAATATTAGTAACAAGATACCAAATTATTTATATTCTAGATTAGAATCTAAAATAGCAAATCCTATTTTATCACTGACTATAGAAGACCAGTTCGGAGTCACTATCACAGATTTCTGTATAAACTCATCATTAGAACCCATCAACTCCTCCTCCCTGGGAATCCTCCCACCTAACTCTAATTTTCCCATCACCTCGGTTGTGTGGTTGTGTTTTTCTTGCGCATTCTT
>NW_024884756.1:21356129-21421524 GCF_019232065.1 Centrocercus urophasianus | reverse complement strand
AAAATCCAACTGTGATACAAAGACCCGCCCTCTGCTCCATGTAGTGCATGCTGAATGCTGCTGCTTTAGCCGCTGGGTTTGTGCCTCCCATGGCATGTTTAGACTCCTCCTATTCCTTTTAGCTTGCACTTCATTCCTCCCATGCTTCCTTAAATGTTCCTGGAAGGACACTTCATAAATTGCACAATTAAATGTAATTGTTGTCATGCCTTCAATGATTACTGGTGTTAAGAGTATGCACATAGAGAGCAGCACGATCTATTGTTAATGCCATGCCAGCATTTTACATTATGGAATGCATTATTTATTCTTTGAAAGCCATGACAAGATGCTACTTTATAGAAATATTTTCACTGTCAAACAAACACCCCCTTCCTAAACACAGCTCGTATATTCTGGGAAGCACATGTAAGAAATAGAATTACTGTAAAGGATCGTTATATAACAGGAATTTAAGGAAACTGCTCATAATTGGTAAATAAAACAGGACAAAATCCAATCTTGATTTGTGGAATTAACTAAAATGACTCAAAAAGATCTAAATTCTGCCATTAGATAATGGTGCCAGGCACTTATTAGAAGCCTTGAAGCAATAACAATCTGCAAACAGTTGCCAGATTTATTATAGAACAAAATAATGAAGTCCAAAATGACAAAGTATATTGTTTTTTTCT
The DNA here is from genome assembly GCF_019232065.1 of Centrocercus urophasianus. NCBI lineage: Eukaryota > Metazoa > Chordata > Aves > Galliformes > Phasianidae > Centrocercus > Centrocercus urophasianus. The sequence goes on along the minus strand of NW_024884756.1, from coordinate 21,420,850 downwards.
GTGTAGGAAGTTGTTCATCATTTCACTTAAAACATGTAACTACTAAGAAGAGCTCTTTGTTTTGATATACTTCTGTGGGTTTTTTGCATTTTGAGTGGAATAAAGTTATGGGACAGCAAGGAATGCAAGCAAAAACCTATCTGCCAAATATTTTCTAGGAAATAATCAGTGACTACACAGCTGTTTAATTTTTTCCATGTATTTTACATACTTACATTTTTAATATAAAGATTCACAAACGGTGAAGAAAAATATGGAAATAAATCTTTTTTTCTAAAACTTCAGAATTAGTTTGGTTCTAAAGTAGAGTTGCATTTGATGGTTTTCCAACAGAAAAGAGTTTTTTTCTATCCACAACTTGTTCAATTTAGACATGTGGAAATTTTTTGGATGAAAATATTCAGGATGTGGGCCAGACTGGAACTTACATTTTAGCTTCTTATTGGAATCTTAGAAATAAGAAATGAAATAAACTAATGGTCGCCTACAATTAAAATATATTTCAAGATGGAGAACAGTTGGTGACGCCAAGAAGATAAATCACTGTGCAGTAGTTAGAGGGGAAGGTTTGACCAAAAATCAGCCAGATATCAATTTCATCCCTTTGTGTGCCATTGTGTTGGTATCTAAGTGCATGGAACACCTTCAGCCACATTTGTCAGTGTTCTGTACTTATGGAAAATAAAAAAAATAGTACCCTTATTTGTTCTTTCTACATCAATAAAATGAGACATATACTTGAATAAAGCACATGCTCTAGGCATTACAAACACATTTGGTAATAACACAGTGAGGAATGGGTCATCACAGAAAACAGAAGAAGACAGAAAAAGTCACTTCCAATATGATACAAAAAGGGTGGAGTTATTGTCACTAGCACAAGGCAGGCTCGAGGAAAACCTCTGCTGCAAACAGCACTTGTCTTCTCTACATGGTGAGACGAGCCAGACTGGAGACTGTGTACAGTAGGTGCATATGTGTTGACATCTTGGAACAAAAACACAAAACACCTCTCTTTCCAAACAGTGTTGTTGTCCTAAGATGACTCTTCCTGCTATTTTTTTTCTTTCCCTAGGAGGAAGTACTGTTGTATTTGTTTGACAAATACTGGTGGTCAAGTGAGGAACTGGCAGCCGCACCTACTGACAAGCGCTGTGCAAATTTTTCCAGCCCTCACACACCTCCCTGTCAATTAACCTCATTTCTGACCTGCAAAAGTCTTTGCCGTGCTCAGAATCCCCTGAGTTCGCTGACAGCACGGCGCTGTCCTGTGGTGCCACTTCCTATCATCTCACCCGGATGTGAGAAACTCATTTCCATGCAGGTTTCAAGGCAGCATATCCATTTTATCTGTTTCAAAATTATAGCCTTTATCCTGCAAGTTTGCTTTATAATCACGTATAAACAGAAAGACATTTGTTTATAATACACAATCTGATTACAGTGACCTAATTTAGAGCAAGAAGGAAAGAAACAAGATCATGTGACAGAAGTTGAGCAAATATTCATCTGAGACTGAATCTTATCTCATTTGCAGTATCTTTACAATAAAAGTATCTACATAAACCTTGCTAGAATTGTTCCTGAGTACCTGGTGCAGCTCGCATCTCTGACAGGCGTTAGGGCTTCCCAAGGAAGCTACAAACTGAGCAGAGGGCTGGATTAGAGGCCCCCAGAGGTCTCTTCCAGCCTCAGCATGCCCGAAGCAGCTTTTTTTCCCTTAAAACACATGCTCTCCCTCTCTGAGGTCTGAAATTGCAACTTACATTTGCACAAGCTACGCAATATCACACAATACTGAATAAAATAATCAACAGTTATCGTCAGAATCAGAAAACCGCATTTTTAAAGCGGAATTCAAAGGCTTGATTTTATTCCATGATGCTTTTTGTACAGCAGCCCCCAGGTAAGTTGACTTTTCCCATTTGTGCTCAGCGCTTGTAGCATTCACCATTAGTAGCATCATTTCAGTTCCTGTAATTTTAAATTCAGAGATGATCTGAATATTTATGTTCAGTAATCAGTAAATTAATCAAGATGGCTAGGACAATTTATTTCAGGGACTAATTCATAGAGTTATTTACTAATTGTTCTATACTGAGAGTCATGGGCTGGCAGCAGCACAAATCATAGTGGGAAAATATTTCATGGCATCATAATTAAATTGTATATTTATTTTGGTAAATAGATTCTTAAAGTTGTTTCCAACACATTCCCTCAAGTTGGATTCAAGCTATCCATCACCATATTTCATGGCTCTGTTCGCCAGCATCAACAGACATAAATCAAAGACGTAGAAAGAGAGCCTGGCCTGGACAGTGGGAGCTTTACTGAAGGGTCCCAGGCCTCACACAGAATGAAAGCTTTTACACTGTGCTTTACGAATGACTCACAGCGTGTAATTCCTCGGGGATGCTGAAAAAGTGGAAACCTGTTCTGTTCCCCCTTCTGTTCCAAGCTTCACGGCCTCCGGCCCTCTGTGCAACCCTTTGTTTTTTTTGCTTGCTGATTCACCTCAGCCACCCAACAGAAATCTTTCCTCTTTTCAGTCATAACAGGGAGTTGAACTGGGCGGCTGAGGTGTCCAACAGGGCCACCACAAGGTGCATGGCAGGCGATAAGGGACAGCGTGCTTCCCTGTACCCGTGGAACTGTACTCAGAGCATTTTCCACTGGCAAACAGCTTTTCAACCAGACATTTGCAGTCAGATTCCCAAAACTGGAGGTTATTGCCACAACCAGACTCATCTGCTTTGCACGGACAGGCTGCACAGAGTTGGGTGAGAGAGCCTAGATAACAAAGGAATTAGGCTGAACTCTTGCCCTCAGCTTGAACATTCTTTGAAGTTCTTCCCTGCCTTGGCAGCTCCTTCCCCTATCTTCCCCTATTACAGCCCCTGTTGGAGGCTCTGCATAGCCAAGATTTTCTCAGTTCTGGGATCTTCAAAAGGAATTTTGCACCGAGCTCCCCCAGGACAGGATCCCTACAGCATTCCAGTGCCTGTGGTCCATCTGACTGCGGATTCCTGTGCAGAGCTGCACGCCCATGGGGTTCAGTGCTGGGAAACTCCCAGCAGAATATGCTCAAAGGGCTTCATGTCAAAAAGGATTTCAGCAAACGGCTGCAGGGGCGTTCTAGGATGAGATGCTTGGAGGAAGTGGATGGTATAGTGAGAGGCAGAACTGGATAACTTTCTCTATATATTTTGACACAAATCCATGTGAACATCCACCCTTGCACATACGTTACATTTTTTTGTTATTGTCTTTCCATCACAAGCACCAAATAAACATCTTCCCACTTCAGGACCCTATCCAGCTTGTCCTCGAAGTAATCCAGTAGCGCTTGAATAAAGACAACTGAGTACTGTCACAATATTGCTCTCAGCCCTAAGACAGACGAATCTCCCCTCACTGTTCTAAGCATCATTGAGAAGTTTCATGAGAATATTTGTTTGTGTAATTACAGATTGAGCTTTGCAGTATTTCTCACAGTCATCTGCCAGATATATTGTTTAACTCAATTGGCCAAAACCTTGGCCAAAATACCATCCAAATGTAATGATAAAGCACAGACAAAAAGATGTTTCAACAGACAGATGGATTTGGGATACGTGCAGATAGTATGACTGCAGAACATAGATATGTACTCTCAAAGAGAGGAGAGGTTAATGACTTCGAAGGGCAAACATACTTACTTGCTTCTTATACCTTCATTGTAATCAGTTACTCCACAGCAGACAGTCTCATTACTATAAATTGCAACTACAGACATTTTTGCCTTGCAAAGGAATTCATACAAACATGTCAGATCATGTCAGCTGAGATGTTATATAAATCACATTCTGCACAAAGTGAAAAAATACATTTTGCATCCAAGAAGTTTTAGACGGTTTAATGAGTAGGTCCCACTGCTTCACAACTCAAGAAGTTTTATCAGAATTACCAACACCATTTAAAAGATACAAAAAGAAGGCTGAAATTCTAAATATGCTTAAATGCTTGTGTTTTAATCCCCTTGCTCATTACATTTCCAGAAAAGTTGCTAAATCATTCTACAGAAGCGTTGTTCCTAACCCTGCCTCAGACTATTTAAAAATAGATACAACTTACACACTTGTATGTATGCAACCTGGAAAAAAGGAGCATTCTTACATACGAATGCACTGACAAGAGGTACGTGTAATGAAAATCTGTCTGTCATTTTCCTAATTTCAAGAAACTTGCAAGTTCCTCACACCATTTGCCTACCAACTTTTTTTGCCATGATGAGGACTTTGCCTTCTTTTATCTAGTTCAGTACTCAGTAATTTGAGAAAGACTAAACCCTTTTTCCCAGTGAAGGTGTACAGTGTGATAGCTCATGTCAGTAAATCACGCAGGCACATGATTTTGCAGGAACTGGGTTGGAGTGAAAAAAAGCCAGAGCTGAATGAATCCCCTGGTGACTGTATTCCATGGGCCGCACGTTGGCTAGACTGGTACATTTCACCAGGTCACCCTCATTCACACAATGGAACAGAAAAGTAGGAGAAGCTAAAACTTTGATATGTAAGTGACTAAAACTGCAAAGGAAAGTCCAATCTGATTTTTCTCAACAGTTTTTAAACAAACTAACTAACAAAAAAACACATTCTGTATCAAAATGTAAAATTTGATCATACGAGTAGAGTGACACAAAGTAAGTATCTCACGTTAAGCTCCCTTAGTGCAGTTTTTACCATGTCATTGTAGAATACTGCAAAATTCTATTTATTTTCCTAAAAGTTCAGGTTAAGTCTTTGAAATGTCATCAGTTTAGACAACCTTTAATTTTTTTGTTAACATACAAAAGACCGTCATAAATTAAAAAAAATGTTAATTTTAGAATGCATTACCATAACATTTTCATTTCAAATAAAACATGATATTGTAATCTATATTCTCCACTGTGTATTTTAGATTCCATGGTTACAGTTGGTTTAATTGCCTGAAGTTGTCTAATCAGTGATTTTCTATTATGTCTGGCTGATAACATTCAGGAATTGATGTCAGAACACCAGAGCTGCTCTGTGGCAGTGCAGAGCCGCCAGGCAGCGCCACATGGCGACCACCAGCTCCTTGCTGGCTGCTGGAAATGGTTCTGTGATCTCTGCCTACAGATCTCAGCTGCTGCTGGACTATTGCACTGTTTCTCACTTTTTTCAAGAACTGTAAGAACTGTAAACTATTAAAAAAACACTCTGAAAAAGAAAAAAAAAAAAAAAAAAAAGAAAAGAAAGTCATGCCTCTTCATGCTGAGAAACCCCAGGCTTCAGATGACGCATAGAACTTAATGCTATTTACTGTACTACTATCATTATTCAGTAGCTGATCAAACCAATAAACATACAATTTGGCAGGGTGGGTACATGTCACAGGGAGCGGATGTGAGCTCCTGGCTTTTCAGTGTCTCACTCAGCTGTCCCTTTGGGAGCAAACCCCATCAAGGAGGTGTCTCCTCCAGCACAGCCTCCTCTCCCCAGTTCCGTATTTCCCAGCAGACAATATGGCATTGCCTCACTGTGCTCAGCTCCTCATGGGGCTACATTATGGAGGAGGAAAGTAAACTGATACAGTTTAAATCCAGATCAAGAAATAGATTTTATAAATTGGTTTCCCAGTTCTGCTGTAGAGCACAAGGACCCTGGATAGACCTGGGCTCTGAGATAGAACCCTGAAATCACTCCCACTGCTGAGATCTGCACCGTTGGGGTGCAGCCAGGCTGCAAAGCCCTGACCGGAGTCAAAACTGAAAGCAAACAGCTACTCAGAGCTTTAAGGAGCAGAACATAAAGTATTTCAGTTCCAAAAGACATCTCCAAACACTGAATGTCCTTAATTTGGTCTTGAGATCTCAACTACACTTGCAAATGAAATCATCTTTGTTTTAAGCCATACTTCAGAGAAAGACACTGCAATGTATTATATGGTTGGAAACAAATTAACAAAGCTCCACAAAGAGCAGAAAAATATTATTTATCCATCTGAGTTTATCTGACTATCAGTTTAAGAGGCACAGTGGAGATGTTGCACATTTAACAAAAAGCTTAAGTCTACAAATTTCCTCACGTGCACGGCAAATCTTTCTTTAAAAGCTGAAATCCTGGTTACAGTAACTTCCTATTCAGTCATTTCCTTAATTAAACCATTGAACTTTAATGTGAAATACAGCCATTACTGAACCAGAAAGGAATCTGAACAATAACAATCCACTCAAATGGGCAGCGCAATAACCAAAAGTGATGTAAAGAACACTGGCTGATACTTTTTGGTCTGAATCAATTACACTGAGATTCTGAATCAATTCCCCAAGATTCTAAATCAAGTTTTACGAAACTCAGTATTAGATCAAAAACACACTAGCCACATTGATGTCATGCAGTGAAAAATCACCACAAATGTGCTCTCTTTAGTAAAGTGTTGGTTTTTTGGTTTTTTTTCACCAAGTTTTTTTGAAGGCAATGCTTTTAGTCCAGCGATACACATGCTACAGTGGAGTTTCAAACATCTAGACTGCTCTGTAACTGAAGATCATTCAGAGTAAGACTTATCTTGGGCACTTTGTCTTCTTTCTACTCCAATATCACAGTCCTCAGTGGTGCCCAAAAAGCACCCAAATTCACTACATGCCTTCATTTTAAGCAGGCTCCTGCCTTTGGACAATCCCTGTATTTCTACCAGTCCCTGCATCCCATAAATGACCTTAGCACCCAAAAAGCTGCCATCCCCAATGACATGGGCCGGGCCAGCACTGCTCATCAGAGGCAGGGCCAGCTCCCTTAGCAGTGCCAGAAGCCAGCCGTGCTCAGGACTGCCCATGACTGCTGGGCTTCAACAGCACAGCACAGGACGGGTGCTGGGAGCTTGGGGAAAGACGGCAGGTACTGCTCCATCTCTGGGAATACAAATCCTACACAAGCAGCAGAAATGCAACCATGTGCCTATACCTAGTCTGTACTGCCAAGCGGACCCATAGAGCACAGATCGTGGGACCAGAGTATCAGGCTGTGATTCTATTCACTCTTTTTTTCGCCCATACAGTCATAATTATGCATGTTGTTAGTCACCTGGCCAGCTCATACTTGTGGGTGAGGTCACATTTGTTGCAGGGAAGGACATCATCTGTTGTTTGTGGAGTTTTAGGGTGCTGGGGCAGCATAATCCCGAAGACATAAGGTTGCCAGACAATCAAGCCAACAGCACCTTTGTTTTTGAGGGATTAGTCAGCCATTAAAGATAAGAGTTTTTAAAAGTTGGGTGAATGCTATCAAAATTCTAGTGCCCATCATTTAGGATATCTAACCCCCATCCTTACATTTCATCAGGTACGTCAGCTACTTGGAGCTGACAGATCCAGCAGGGCCTTTAGCAAACACCACGCCTGCCTGCTCAGTTAAGCTCACATTTCAAACAAGGCTGAGATGACATCTAAGAGTTAAGCTTAAACCTTGCTGCATAGGTTGACAGTCACTAAAATGGGCATAAGATACCACAGCCTACAGGTTTTCAAGGTATTTCCATACTTCCAAAAACTAAAAATAATAATCAAACAAAACATCAGAGTTAAGAGATTACTTCCAAGAAGACAATGACTTGTTTAGGCTGTGGAGTAAGGCACAGTGATGTTCTCCCCTCTGTTTCAAACAGGGCTCTTCCTAATGTTTCTCCTAGTTGATTTTACTCTCAATTACTTAAAAATAAGTAAATACCATTCAGAAATATAAATATTTAAAAGGTCTTTAACAGCAGTATTTTGAAGTGCATGTTGTTGGCAGTTTGATCGAGCTCCCAGATAGAGGGATTTTTCTTTTCCATGTATTCAACAGGAATGGTATCATGTTGCTAACAAGACAGCCATCTGATTTACACTCGGCAACCCAAGTGGACAGCTACTGAGATAACTGAATTCTTCCATGGGTAGAAGAAAACCGGACAGGTAACATGGAGCACTGGGTGTTAGGACCAGGCCCTGCTGATTGTTCTAGCTGGCTGCACTTGCACACCAAGGCTGTATCCCCAGCTCTGCCAGCAAAGCATCGTGTAGGAGTGCCTGTGCCCTGGGATGGTGCCTTTGCATGGGGAACGCCCTGCAGCAAAGACTTCAGATAAACACAAATCTTATTTTCACAGGTGTAAATCCAAAGTGATGACTTCTGGGTCTAGTTTACAAATCTGATGCAGAATGAATTTCTGTGCTGCTATATGCTTGTAAAGCACCAGAAGTATCAATGGGATAGTATTTAAGTAATAATAGCCACGGTAAGATTGTGAAATTCATATGGACTAGATAAAACTCTCTTAATCCTGCTGGATGATACCATGGTAACTGACTGCCCACGTCCATGACATTCAGTAACATGGTATTAGTAACACTACTTTTACCTTACAAACTATTAAGATAAATACTTTTCAGTAACTGTTTATGGGAAGGAACTTAAAAAAAATCAAAAAAAAAAAAAAAAAAAAAACCAGCTCTAGTGTAACAATCCTGTTAAACAAACAGAGATGCTGAGACTTTGTTTATAATGAAGATACTTTATTAAAGAGAAACTAAATCTCCTGCTAGGCTGAATCTCCAAACTGAATGGGTTTTTCAGGTGATGGAAGCAAGCATTGTGCTAGGTCCCGGCCTGATTACTTCCTGCAGGGATGGTTTTGTCATTGTGCCACCACCCCCCCCCCCAGCGACTCCTAAACAATCCAGGGTCACTGTGTCCTCTCTTTAATTAGTATCTCACTGCTTAAGGGAGGGAAGAATGTCAAGGAAAGAAAGAATGAGAAGACACTGTAAACAAAGGTCCTTGGGGGCATCTTAACAATTTGGACAAGGAATGGAAAAAATGCTCCATTCTTTTGTTGGCAGTAAAAAGGGGGGGAAATGGTTGTGGGCAGAATTTCAGTTTTAGTTGTATGAATTTGGATAAAAAGAAATCTTACTGAAAAGAAACACATTTTTTTCCCAAAATGGCTTTGTGATCCATCAGATGAGTATATGATCTACATTTTACAAGAATGCCAACCAAAAACATGGTGCTCCAACCAGAAAGCAGCTGAAATCCTATGGTGTGTTCCTGTAAAAGTCTTAATTGAGCCAAAGTGGGACAAAAGCAATTTTTTTTAATTTGTGTTAAAACTTCCAGTGTTTAGGGGTTTTATTTGTTTCTTTGTTTTGTACAAAAGCATTTCAGCTGAAATGAGTGGCTACTCATTTCACTACTGTAATTTACACCTATATTTTCTAGGGAAAATTACAGATAATCTACAAATGAAGTAAAATAGCACATGAAGCAATATGAACCCCACCTCTTTACACTAGATAATTAACTTGCCCTGGCAGTTCTCTAGACTAACAAATCAGAAAATAGCAAACATTACTGAAGTTAAAGACTGTCCTTATCAAATAGGAAAATTTGTGCACATGAGCATATGGTTTAAGAGTTAAAAATATACCTTTTTTACTTTCCTTAACTTGGGCACATATAGAATTAAGTTCCAGATAAGGTAGGACTGCAAGAACTACCAGAGCACACCTATGACTGACTCCACTGCTCAGCACCTACAAGGATTCAAACATTCTGTTCCTCTGTTTGAAATTTAAATACTACTGTGCAACTTGGGTTTGGTGGTTGTACTTCTCAGCTTTCTGTTTGAGCCTTGGATCAGGAAGTCAGACGAATAGCAGAATTATAGCAAGAACTCTAATGTGCAGTTCCATTGCAAGAAGCTTTTTGTTTTGTTGTGCTCCCATGCCCTGAGCAGGCGAGACACCACAAGGTGGGTTTCAGATTCATGCCTGTAAGCCTGGCTGTGAGCTCACTGTTATTGGGTGGTTTATAGTGTGCACCACATGAGACACTTACCAGTACTCAGCTAGCACAGTTTCTACCTTTGGACTGCATATAAGTATACCCAGAATCTCACATTTCATTTAAACATCTAAAAATGCAGAAACCTCTCATCTCTTCTATGTGATACTATACTGTTACTCTAAAGAACAGCCCGGCTTTTAATGATTGATTGATTGATTTTAAATAAAACAGATGTCATTCTTAAATCCCTTTTTCTAAAATTAGTTTCATGATGTTCATGACCAGACTTGGGGGGATGCCAAACACTGAGGGCAGGTAGTGCCATTCATCATGCCCTACCTCCTTCCCATGCCTACCTCATGCAGTCACCACAGAAAATTCTTCTTTAAAAAGAAAGCAAAAACAAACAAACAAACAATCCAAGCAAACAAATGCACTCTCTGGTTGAGGGGAAGTAAAAAACATTTGAAATGTATAAATTTTAGCTATAAAAAACATTGACATTGATTAAAGATTTCCAGAGTGAACAATTTACAAGAAATTACCTCAGCAGGGTGAATGGATTTGGTTTCATAATCACAAAGTTCCCTAACTCCATGGTATTATATTCCAAGCAGGCTTGTATATTAAGTTTAATTTCACTTTTTTCAGGAAGTGATTTTACTCAAGATTGAATACAGCTGTTAGCAGAGTTCACTGTTCCAGAAAGGTTTCTACGCAAACTGGGGAAGAAAAAAAAAAAAAAAAAAAAAACAGGAAAAAAAAACGTGCTCCATGAGGTGTGGATTCACATTCTGATTCTGAAAGTAAAGAACACATCAGAGAAGACAAGCTCCATGTTCAGAAAATATTCCTGAAGAAATAGAGTCTTCAAATATTTAAAGAATGGGAGGAAAGTCTGGGTAATGTGCTTGATGACTTACAGGATTTGTTCAATGTTCTCTGACAACACAGAGCTAGAATACTTGCTGGCTTTAAGAAAAGAAATAGTGGTAAATACACCACCTCTCATTTTTTTCCAAGCATCAGTATTAAAAACCCATCTACTGGTACTCATTTAATGTACTATTTCATCTTGATTCTGTTCTTTTAATATGCACAGCAATGCATGCTGGCATACAGAGCAGGGCCTCTGCAGAGGAAATGCTGCCAGCTAGAAACACAGGATGTAATCGAGACCACAAGAGACACATACTCAGTTATAAATGTAACTATGCTGGAGGTATGGGAAAGAAAAAAAAAAAGTCCTATTTTTCACTGCCAGCTTTAATTGTTTCAGTGACATTCTCCTGCTCTCATTTTGTGCCAGTATAATGAAAAGAAAAATAATCAAACTTAATTACATTTGCAGCTAAGATAACTCCAGGATGCAGCATGCAGCAGGGCAGGTCCCTTCTCCTCACAGCAGTCCCCCTTTTGCTTTATGCACCTCTCCCGAGGTGCTCTCCTTATTAAACGCCACCTTCAGCAGGATGACATTATCTGCTCAAACTAGGCCCAAGTGCATAGCCTAAAACGCTATTAAAAGCCAGTCACGGGAAAAAGGGGGAGGGGGGGGAGGAGAGAAAAGCACAAAAAAGTAGCGGTTAATTCAAATGTAAGATGAAATATAAACTAAGAATCAAACTTCCCGTCAGCATTTGTATCCCAAACTACAGTTTGTGGGAACGGGGAAGTAAAGCAGACAAAAACGGAGCAGAAGCTAAACCGATTAATTTATTTTCTGCTGCAAAACGTCTTCCCTAACGCTATGAAGTGTGAATGAGGTTTCTAAAACGCTTCAGGCTTCGGTCTCGAGCAGCATTCACCATCACACGACTCAGACGCCCCAAGCGGGCATCGACCCGAGGCGCGACGCCTCGCGGCGCGGTCCCAGCTCGGCCCCAGCCCTTCGTGGGGCACCGCCAGGCGGCAGAGCGGCGGGTGGGGGGGGGGGGGGGGGGGGGGGGCGCGCTGCACCCCGCGGAGGACGGCACTGAGCGACCCCGCCGCGCCTCCTGCTCCCGCCGCAGCACGGCCCCGGGGAGGACCCGGCGCGATTTGCGGCGCGGCATCCTCAGAAGCGCCGGCTGACAGCCGCGAGCGGCTCGACTCCGAGCGCAGGCTCTGCTTTCCAGCGGAGCGGCACGGCGGCTGCGCTGTACGCGCGGCGGAACTTTTCCGAGAACTTGGGGGCCGGCAGCCATCTTGTCCGCACGGCACAGCGCCGGGGGCAGCGCCGGCCGCTAGAGGGAGCCCGCCATTCCCCGGGACGGGAGAATAAAAGCCTATTGAATGAGGGAAACTGAATTTTGACTTATCCCGAAAGTTTGCTGTGATGTATTTGGAGCACCTCGCCACCCGCCCACAGCCTCTGGTGCTGCCAGCGCTCTCCGTGACTCATCGCAGTACATAAAGCCACCCGGAAGGTTGGAGGCTATCACCGTTACGCAGTGCTTATATATCTCACCAGTTCGTAACACGTTTAAAAATAGCACAGAAGTCAGAACTGTCCCTGAAATATTTTCTATGCGCATGTACTTAGTCTCAGTAACAGACCCACACACATGCACACACGTACAGATGCAGCCCATGAGCACCCGCTGCTGTTCCCTCGCAGGGCTCCCCGGCAGATGTGCTGGAGCAGGGATTTAATCCCGGTTTTGCTGAAGGCAGTGCATATTTTACCTCTGAACCCAGTGGCAACTAACAACTCTGGATGCACTTTTCAAAACCACGGCTTCCACGTGTGTAATGAGGCATCTCCTGGGACAGCCCATCAGCCACAGAAGCAGCTGGAGACAGACATAGTCCTTGGATGTGTTTATCAGTTAATTTCCATCTATCCAAAATGCTCTCCAGCACCTTCGCAAAATGGGTTCTGTGCAGAAGAGCTGTTTATCGCCTTCATCAAGCGAACCAACAGCAGAACGACAAGACCCAGCTTTCGCCATTAGAGGCTTCTCCTTTGGAAACAACTGCTCTAAGGGACAGAAAGCTACTTTGCAGGAAAGCTGGAGATACATAGTTGAGCAGCTAAACACAGCTGTTTGTGACAACAGCACAACATGTGCGTTTTGATCCACACCATAGGCTTTTATTTCAGCATCCACTGAATTCCAGTTATACCCATTTCCTTAAAACATTAATGGAACATGGCTTATATACTGATATACTTGGAACATGGCTTATCATTTTAATCAAGTATTTGTTACCCACAGTTACAGTTTGCTATTGCTCAGATTCTAAGCTGTATACTAATTTTGAACTTTCTTTCGAACAGTACAAATATCTAGGTATTCAAAGCACACACAAAACAGAGGTGAAAACAGCCAGCCAAAGGTTTGCCCTTAGGACACAAGGACACTCATGGTAAGGGAGTCTAGTGATTAATAGACCACACTGGGATGCGAGGGAGTGATGCATTTTCTGCTCCACTCCTGCCACTGTGTGATTCCTCCACTGTGCATTCATTCCCCTACACATACAGTCCTGGGATCTTACTTTAAAGCTATTCTGGACCTACCAATAAAAAACAAGGTATATTAGCACAATATAGAATTATGCCTGTTCTTTATCTACTGTTACTTTTACACTCATATTTCAACATTTGAAAAACTGTTTTTGCAAACAACTTGAGCAATATTTTTCTACCCTTGAAATTAAAATAAGATTTGATGTCCTGCAACTTTTTATTTGATCCAATATTATCAATATTGACTTAAAATCAGTTCTCTCTATACAGGTGTAGACTGTAGAACAGCTGATAGTTTTGTCCATGTATCATGCTACCTGTTTGGGATCTCAACACTTACGCTGATCTTTTCTAAGCAGTTGATTAATACAATATTCAGGAAATCCAATTCAGTTTTTTTCCTCCACCTTGCAGTGCTTTTGATCCCTTCATAATGTAGAAGGGGAATTAGAATAGAGTATTTCAAAAACACTGCTATTTAAGCAAATAAAATCTACGTGAAATAAAATGAAAAAATTGCATTGCATAGTCAGTTGATTTAGACAGAGTCAAGAAAGCCACTAGGTGGAACGATGTTTCAATTCTTGATTTGACCTCAAGTCTTGATACTTTTATTATTTAAATGAACTGGCAGGCCATGGCAAATATTATAAAACAAATATTGCTTACATACATGCTTAAATACGGAAAATGGAAATATGGAGACAGACATCAGACAGGAAGCTTTCCATTTGCTGCCTGCACATGTACCCGTTGGGAACCAGATCTTATGTAAGCATCTGATTGTCAAATATATATATCTCTCTGGACAAATTATATTGACAGACCAGTCTTGCAACAGAAGAGCTGATCCCAGTCTAAAAGCAAATTAGGGCAAACAGGGAATTAAATAGTTGCAGCGTAGTTTTCCCCAAAAGCAGAAATCTGGATTTATTCCTCTGAAGGCAATGAAGAGCTTTAACTAAAAGGAAGGTTTAGGAATTGCAGTGTTCTAGGATGCACTCCTACTTTCTACTGTCACTTTCTACTGTCTTGGGCACTCTTGTACCGTTATTTTACTTTGATTATTTGCAGGCTACTTAAGATTCCATTACTGGAAAACTAATGACTAACAGGTAGTCTGGGATGAGGGATATCTGGGACCTGACTCATCGCTCCCCATGCTCCAGGTAGTCATTTATTTTGGTGTCAGGAGAAGATATGACTTAGATTTATATGAAGACTCTGGATAACAGACAACTTATGACCGCTCTTTTTGCTATAAGTAATTTGATGTGGGGCAGGGTAATTAAGAACCACAGCCCCTATCTGTCCAATTTAGGGACACACAGGAAAACCACGATTATCAGCATAAAACAGTAATTCTATATTTCAGACTTACTCATTAAAAAAAACTCATTAAACAATGCTTATTTAAAATTGCATATCGTAAAAAAAGAACTACATGCCTTAATCCAGATTAAATTTGTTATAGAAATTCTTTTTTCTTTTTATAAATACCAAATTGAGGTGGATACACGTCACAGGATTTACAAAAATGAACTATAATAAAAATACTTAGCTTCACATGCCATTTTCAAGTCCAGCAGAGTGAAGAAGAAAGAGACAGACTGTTATTTACTAATTTCAACTTAGTATTTTGATTTATTTAAAAATAATAGGAAAGCAACTAATGGTAAATTGCCAAATCTGAGCACATTGAGGCAATGGCAAGGTCTGCTTTCACACAGTACAAAAGTGGTCGTAAGCATTACATTATAGACATTTATCTGAAGAAAGTGGTATACATGTCATGTGCCATCCCTACTTCTGCTCTTGAAGTTCCTATCACTGTATTTGAGCGTAGTGTTTCCTCTTGCAAATGGAGCTTCCATGAAAGAACTTCATTGCTTTCTCTAACTAAATGTAGTAACATTATTTTCTCCAGGGTACAAGGAGGTCTGGCTTGGGAGGTGGTAGAGCCATGCACTCCGCTATTTCTAATCGAGACACTCAGAGGCACAAAACAGTATGGGTTTTTTTGTTTGTTTTGGTTTGGTTTTTTAACCCAAGTTACTAATTTTTTCCCCCTCCTTTCAGAGGTGTATCAATAGATAAAACCAATCCTGGAGATAAAATGAACAACTCCACAGTATCACTTTCATCCAAATTCAGACAGAAGTTCACAGCATAAAAGAATGCTGACTCTCTTGATCTATGTATAGATTTCTCACTCACTTAGTCATAAAGAGCAGAAGTCAGGTCAGAAAGGAGGAGAATTATGGAAATAGTTCAATACTGACTTGGAAATGGTGGCTGAACAGCAGAGACAGTTTGAATTTAAAATGTTATCCTGCAGTGGCTGCTATCCTAGACAGCTTTAGGCTGCGTTTGTCTGCTCCTTAAAAAAAAAATGGTGCCTTCAGATGCAAAATGCAGATCTTTCCTGAGACAAGTAAAGAACTTAGCCCCACAAAAGCAAGAACTGTGACATGAACCCATACAAAAAGATGTGGATTAGCTATCAATTTTTCTTCAATTTTGCCAGTTTCAGCCTGTGATTTTGCCAACAGTGGGGAGCACAGCACAGGGATCACTCTCAGGGAGGAAGAGACTGTTGCTGGAGTCAGGCACAAGGTATTTCCTGAATTTATTATTTTCAAGTACAAAGTTTTGAAAGCCTGTTGTCTGCTATTTCAGACAGCAATTTGTTTCCTCTGTGTTTGAAATGTCAGATCTTGCTATGCAGCTAAAAGTTGTGCTTTACAAAAGTCATGCTTTTGTGTAGCACACAAGAACATAAGTGCATAAACATTTTAGAATAATTAGAATATGTTATAGTTACATACGGGAATACGGTATTTCCATAGCACATGTTAATGAACAAGATATGTTGTCACTTCATTATAAAAACACCCATTAATTCTTACTCCGTTTTCACAGTGTTTAAAATAACAATTCAAGGTCTCATCTTTCCACAAAAGATGGTCCCAAGAAGAAACGATTCTTATGGCCAATTGTTTTCCAGACTAACTCATTGAACATATTTTTCTCTTCAGTAACTTCAGTTACTAACAGGATTTATTTAACATTTTTAATTCTTAAAGAACTGAACAAATAACGAACCTCCTCAACTCTATTAATACTATTAGTATTTATTATTATTGATCACTGCTATTACTGAGCTATTCATTTACAGATGGTAGAACATCTGTGATTGGTGGTCATCCTCAAGAGTAAAGAGAAGACAGCAAGCTTTGAAACTTTTCCCCATTTGTGCATTAGTGTTTAAAAGCACATTCATTAACTCAGCAGGAAGTTAAATACTTGGTGTCTTAACTCTTTTGCTCATTTATGCCATGTTCAACCTCACTGACGGTGGCCAACAGATAAACGTCATCTACTCTCAGGCTTCCCAGCCTAAATAAAGAATAAGTAGCAGCTCCCAACGTTAGCTGTAACCGATCATTCCAGGCACCAGTGGTACTGAAGAACGAATCTGTCATTCTCTACCTTCTTATGGCCTTAAGACCTACCTAGTGCTTCAAGGAGTTGTCTTGTCACCAATCCCTGGCAGTTGCTTTAGTAGCTCTGGAAATGACACTATCCTATTTTCCACAGAAGGTGGTACGACCTTGGGCCCTGTTAATTTACTTCACTCCAACGTTTGAAAACTTGCCACTCTCTCAAAAAAGGACAAATACACAATTCTTCTTTCTTTAAACTCCCTGCTGAGAGTACCAGGAAGGGTGACAGCTAAGGCAGTGGCCTGTGTAACTACAACGAGCACAGGAGGAGACGGGCTTCTCATTTCATATTACCAACACAAAGCCATTGAACGCTGGCAACTTTGTTCACAACCTATAAGCTATGACTTTATACAGTAACACAATGTTGGAAATCAGACATATTTTGGTGAAATAAAGGTTTTTTTAAAAATCAATTGCAAATGAAATCTAGACATGTCAACATCATTCCTGCCCTTATAAACTATATTCTCATTCAAAAAGTCTTAAGCATGGAGAGATGATTTATTAGATGTAAAGTAAGTTAAAAATGAATTCTCATGCCATTTTTGCTGATTTTTTTTCTTCAAAATTTATGAAAAGCAAAGATATAGAGAAGCAGGCCACAGAGGCAGAAGATTAAAATAAAAAATTATTTATCCTATATAGTTCAAATCAACTCTTTTATCAGTCAACAACAAGATAAAGAATGTATTCCTATCTTCCAGAAATCAGAGCATAGAAATAAGGACAGAGCTTTAAATATAGTAGGAGGCATTCGATCTGGAAGTTGGAATCATACAATCATAGAATGGCCTGGGTTGAAAAGGACCACAATAATCACCTAGTTTCAACCCCCCTGCTGTGTGCAGGGTCACCAACCACCAGACCAGGCTGCCCAGAGCCACATCCAGCCTGGCCTTGAATGCCTCCAGGAATGGGGCATTCAAAGCCTCCCTGGGCAACCTGTTCCAGTGCGTCACCACCCTCTGGGTGAAAAATTTCCTCCTAATATCTAACCTAAATCTCCCCTGTCTCAGTTTAAGACCATTCCTGCTTGTCCTTTCACTATCCACCCTCGTAAATAGCTGTTCCCCCTCCTGTTTATAAACCCCCTTCAAGTACTGGAAGGCTGCAGTGAGGTCTCCCTGGAGCCTTAGAATCATAGAATCATAGAATCACAAGGTTCGAAATGACCTATAAGATCATCTAGTCCAACCGTCTCCTCATCACCATTGCCACCACAAGCTAGTAAACCATATCACACAGCATGTCATCCAGATGCCTCTTGAACACTGCCAGGGATGGCGACTCCACCACCTCTCTGGGCAGCCATTCCAGTGCCTGACCACTCTCTGAGAGAAAAAGTTCTTTATGCCTAATCTAAACCTCCTCTGATACAACTTGCAGCCATTACCCCTTGTCCTGCTCATTGCCTGGGAGAAGAGGCCAAATCCCTCTTCACCACAACCTCCCTTCAAGAGGTTGTAGAGCGCAATGAGGTCTCCCCTGAGCCTCCTCTTCTCCAGACTGAACAACCCCAGCTCCCTCAGCCGCTCCTCATAAGACTTGTGCTTCAGACCCCTCACCAGTTTTGTTGCCCTTCTCTGGACACGCTCCAGGACCTCAACATCTTTCCTGTAGTGAGGAGCCCAAAACTGAACACAATACTTGAGATGCGGCCTCACCAGTGCTGAGCAGAAGGGGATGATCAGCTCCCTGCTCCTGCTGGCCACACTATTTCTAATGCAGGCCAGGGTGCCATTGGTCCTCTTGGCCACCTGGGCACACTGTCGGCTCATGTTCAGCCGAGCATCAACCAACACCCCCAGGTCCTTCTCTTCTTCACACTCATCCAGCCACTCATCCCCAAGCCTGTAACGCTGCATAGGGAGCCTTCTCCTCCCCAAGCTAAACAAACCCAGTTCCCTGAACTTTTCTGCATAGGAGAGGTGCTCCAGCCCTCTGATCATCTTAGTGGCCCTCCTCTGCACCCATTCCAAGATCTCCATATCCTTCCTATACTGGAGGCCCCAGGCCTGGATGCAGTACTGCATAGGTGGCCACACAGGAGCCGAGTAGAGGGGGACAATCATCTCCCTCTCCCTGCTGGCCACCTCTTCTTTAATGCAGCCCTGAACACAATTGGCCTTCTGGGCTGCAAGCACACACTGCTGGCTCATGTCCAGCTTCTCATCCACCAGGAAATCCCAAGGAGCGTCCAGAGACCACACACTCATAAATCTGAGGTAGGTCCTGCCACTAGTTTGTTATCAGGGATGACAACCACATAACAACAATCCTCACAAAGGTTTCTGAAAGTACACCCAATTATCTCATTCTAACATTTTTCTTATTAAATGATTAAAAATAGTATTTTAAAGTGATCTTTAATTATAATTGAGCTTTTAAAATCTTGAAAATGAATTGTATCAAAGAAAGACTTAGGACAGACTGAAGGAGAATGTTTCCAACTTCTTGTTTTATTAAAATTTCTAAAACTGTTCCAGTTCTAGGGAACAGCAAATGCATTGCCTTTCAGTCCCAGTTTTCAATTGTCAGCAACACAAAAAATGATCTATTCAGATAGTTCTTGTTTTATTACACAAACGTTTGAAGACATTGTTGGTCCCCTACACTATCCAGCCTTTTTATCCACTTTATAAGGCATTAAAAAAATACAGAGATTAGATGTGACCGTGTTTGAGATCATTTAACAGAATCTCTGCTTTGAGGTAAAATAGACTCCCTCAAGGTGTTGGGATGATAGAGAATGCTAGCAAAGCTTCTTGGCTGCGGAAAGACCTGTGGCACACTGCTTCTCTGTGTACCCAGGGATCACCAGTATCTCAGCCACTCACCACAATTTCTATTTTATTTTTAACTAACCACAGATATGAAGTGCAGTTTGCCATGCCCTATATACATGAATCCAAAGACCTATTTACAAATACAACAGATACGGTGCCCTAGTCTTTGCAAATCTGAGTTCTCCCAAGTGTAGCACATTTTCCTCATTTCATTTTCCTTTTATGAGATTATATCATGTTCTGTGGCATGAAGATGATTTCTCCAGCAGGAATAGACCGACTGGATTATTTTTTAATGCTCTGCAACTGCAGTCATTAATCTTTACTCAGGAGAAGTAGCACATTTTTCCCCTATTTCCATACTTTGAGATTGAATTCATTTCCTCGTTTCATTTGTAATGATGAAAATAAGTATCTATTCTTTATGTACTTCATCAAGCCTTTTACAGTGATTGTTGGGCTACTTTATACCAAAGGCTAAAAAATCCTGTATTAGAATACTCTAATGTTATAGCGCAGGATTTTCTTCAGAAACTCCCCATTTCTAGCCCTGGTTTCACCATTACTTTTTTCTCCACTGCAGCACAAAAGCCATTTTTAATACTTAATTTCTGTATCCCGTTCATACTTACAGATTACAGGGGGTTCTGACAAGGCCATATTCTCCATGGTAATACCACAGATGTAAAAAGTGAATACCAGCCCACATAAACATATTCACCTCCACAGGAAAAAGATCTTGATACATGATTATCATGATTGTTCTCAGACTCACAGAACACATATCTAATGTTTTACTTTGCTGATCATTGGTCATTGCTTTCTCCAATATTAAATGAGAATCCAAAAAAAATTCTTAAACATTTCTTTCAGCAACAGTGCTAGCATAAATATTTCCCACCTTATCCTGTTTGTCCCTGGTATTCATTTTTGCTGTTTATTTTTAATCTGGACTAATTCCCAGATCTATTTCATTGTACGGCCCGCTAACAGCTATCCTGACATTGCTCACTGAGTAATGTGGGAAGAAAGAATGGCTGATGACAAAGAGAAATGCTTCAAGCTGGTACTGCCACAAAACTACATCCAAAAACAAAGCTTTAGTATTACAATGCATCTTCTATATGAAGGGATAATAATCTGAATTGAGCTGTAGACATCAGAGCACAAATTAGGAGCACTTAACATTCTCCTCCTTAGACCCTCTACTTGTACCTGCTGCTTCCGTTGATAACACACAGCCCAAACTCTGCTTGTTGACTACTGGAGAGCAGTGAATATTCTTACTGCAACTGAGGCTTTGACAGATGAGCATTTGCAAATCATCTTCTTGTAGTTTGAGGTATTGCTGCCTCCAAATGTCCTTTTTGCTCTTCTGTCAAAACTGAGTAGAAGTGAGCAGAAGGGAATGCCCCAGCCTCAGCTGCTCCCAGTGCAAAGTGCAGTATCTCAGCTTAGCTGCCTTTAAGCTTTCTCCTACATCTCCCTCACAAAGGAGTAGGGTTACTTTCCATCTAATCCACATCCTTACAGTAAAGATCCTCCTATTCCCATAGGACAGACTGAGGAGGAGGTTGGAAGGCAAGCTTTGACATACTCTGTTTCTCCTCGACTGCATTCCCTTGGCAGCGCCATACCCAATCCCTTTCCCAACTAAACTTTTTTTCAGTGAAGATCAATTTCAGTTCCAGGTACGTTCCTTTTTCGCTTATTCCCTACAGCAAACTTTCTTCTCTGCTGCCAACTAGTCATTGGGAGCACAGTGGTTTATAACTAGGGGAAGTGAAACTGAGTGGCAGTGCCAAACTGAAAGAAAGCAGCTAGGGCAAGGGCAGCTGTCCCCTCGATGCTGTCTTCCTCAAACAGCTATGAGCTGGGAGAGGTGAGGCACTGTGAGGCCTGTGGTTAGCTGGGGAAAAGAATGTCTGAAATCTGTGTAGCAAGATTCACCAACGTTAATCTCGAAAAAAACATAAATTATTGCTGCATAGGAAAAGTTTAAGAAAGCTTTTTTGTCATGTTTCTCCATTCTGTTACTGAACCAGCATCAAGAGGTTTGTGGTCAGGATTAGCAGCAAGGAAGCACAGCCCATTGCTGTATCAATGTTAATGCCATTTGTGACACATTCTGAGTTGTGATTCTAACAGAAGAAAATGCCTCATGACCAGAATTACTTGGATGGAGCCTTCAGCCAAACAAAAGCTAAACGCCAGCCAATCGATGCTTTCTCTTGATGATTTGAAGTTGTAATCTGATTATGAAAATGAACCTTAGGAAGGCATCAAGTTATCTCCAGCAGAGGACTGTTGTTACGGCCACATAGGGTTGGGCAGTTTTATGCAGTAGTTTGTAATAATTCATTTGCAATTGATGATTATGTCATATTTAATACATGGTTCCCTCTAAACTCCTATATTATTCACAATACTGCTGGGAAAAAGCAAATAAATCCAAGTTTACTGAGAATTGCTACAAAGAAAATGTTTTTTACAATGAGTTTTTTTTCCCATACTGATCTTAGATACATTTCCACCTTAGTTTTAAAGACAGAAATCTTCCAGGATTAGAAAAAAAAAAACAAACAAAACTCACTCTGGTTTAGCACAAGTAAATGAACAAGACTTTTGTACTGCTATCCCCAAACAGACAGCTTACAAATGTGCTACCTTCTGATGCCCACTCAGTGTGTCAAAAGATCGACTTCCAATCCCTGATTGCTACGTTATTTTTTAGTCCTATCCTGCAATTCCATAATGCAAAATGGTGTCCACATGTAAAATCTTAAATAGCACATGCTATTTTGATTCACCTCTTCAGTGAAGTCAAAAGGACTGATATTTTCTGCTTGCACTGGAAAGTCCTAAAAGTTTTAATTCTGCATTTATTTTCATAGTTTTTTTTAATAATCCTGAGAACTCGTGTTCTTTCTTTCCCCATTTTATCCTCAGATTACACAGGGTACATCTACATTGTCTTCCCCAACAGCTCTGAGGTTACTCTGTCTGTGCCCACCGAGCAGCAGCCACTGAGCTGACTCCTCAGCAGGACCTTTAGTTCAGGATAAGCATTGCCCCAACAGTGTTTCTCTTCAGTTCAGAGCCAGGATCAAGCAAGCTTATGCCAGCATGAAAATACCTGCAGATTCTCTTTAGGGGGTTTTATAGCAGATGCCCTGCTAATCGAGGAGCACTGGGGGATCTCAGGAAATTATAATGAATCTTGCTCTGCAGTACCACAGCAGTCTCTCTGTAGCTTTTGCTGTGAACCAAGAACCCATCGATTAGGTTGCTGGAAAGGGAAATGAGAGAACACCTCCACTAAATTAGAGGGTTGCTAAAGAAGGGCAAATTGCATTTTCTATGTGAGGAGCATACTCCAAGGAAATAAAAAAGAAAAATACAAGAATCCCTTTCTCTCTCCACTGAGAGCTGTAGAATTAGCTTTTCTCACTGTCTGGGTAGCACTACTGTTGCCATTTGGTTTATAATAAAAAAGCTTAAGCCTCCCTTCATTTGCCATTAGAACTTCACTAAAGGTGACAGGCATTTCATTTTCCTCTAAATCCATCTGTGACACACATCGGCGCCGCGCTCCGTGCAGCAGGCGCTGGGGATGCCGGGAATGCTCGGCCATACCCAGATCCAGACCTTGCGTTTAAGCCGCAGCTCCTGCCAGCTGGAGACACATTTAACATTCCCTGCATGACTTGAGCAGCTCAGCCACTTTCCCACATTCCACAGCTGGCCTCCCACCACCCTGCAGCCTGCGAGCATGCAGCACAGGGGTCATATCCTTGCCATCAATTCTCAAGTAGAGCTTGCTATTGAAAATTCAGGAGAACGTTGCTTAAACTACGATGGAGTCATGCGGCTCATCTCCCATATGTCCGGGTTTCCCAAAAGTGGCACAGCTATGTATGAAAAAGTACTTTCCATTTGTTTGTCAGCTCCATGTTATACACAAGGTCTGCATAGCTTGGGAGCCACAAAATGGTTGGGCGGCAGCCCTGCAATGTTACAGAACAAATCCTTACTACTATGAGTAATCCCAGTGCTTTACAACAGGGTACTTTTGGAAAAAAAGTCTTTTAGGACTGCATCCATGAGAGTTCATTGTTAATAGTCATTTTCTTCTGACTGCAAATTCATGCTGCTTCACATGGATGCCCCATCCATTTCTGTCCTTGTGAAGAAATTTAAAAAAGATAAATAAAGGAATCATGGAGTCTGGAGGTTTAATTTTTTTCATTACCACACTTCACTTAATGGGAGGTGGTTTCTATTTACTTTTTTGTAATGTCTATCAGCTCAACTGCCTTGTGTCTTTGTTATGGTTTTTATATGATGAAAAAATGAATTTCTGGAGTAATGGATTTCTGGGAGAAATTAGTGAAGACATTCACATTCATTAAACAGTGAGATTCTATGACAGCAACACCCTGACAATTCATTACTGGAAGACATCATAAAAAAAAAAAAACCTAACCCAAATATCAACAAAAAACAGCTATTCAAACAACGTACAGGTTAGACATCAGGATTTTATGGTGACAACTGGAAGGGAAACCTATTGTGGGATTTGTATCTGGATTCCTCATCTATCTAATTCCAATCACATCAGTGGTTAGGGACTGTACAAATAAAGCTGCTTGCACTAAGTTAAACCTGGGGGCGTCAGAAAGGCCTACAAACACATTTTAGTTTTCCCTGGAAACAGTGAGTGAGATGAAGCGCACAGATCATTGACTTCCTGAGATACAGCACGGAACTGTGAACAACACCAAACTGGCCTGCGCAGCTGATGGGAGCACCAAATGTGTGCACCAAGTTTACTGAGTTAACTACAGAAGCTGTTTCATGCATCTGAACGGGGAGCCAAAGCAACGCCAGAGTATTACTTGTAGATCATTTTAAGACACAAATAAGACCTAATGTCTGTTCAGCACCTTACCCTGGACCCAAGCATACACCAGAAAATACCTATTAGAATATGCAGTTTATTTGAGTGCTATAATTCAGTACTTGTTATAACACTTTTAATAATAGAGTTAACCTATTAAAAAATTCAGACCATGATGCTATCATTATAACATGAAGACATCTGGCCAACATTCTGAATTATCACATAATACCTTTCCCCTTACTTTAAAAAGTTAAGTCAAAGGTGAAAGAAAAGGGTAACTAAAATAAAAGACTATCTTCCCTTTACAGTTTAAAAAAAAAAAAAGAAAAAAGAAACATAATTTGTACATACTATTCTCTATAAATCCATGTTAAGCTACATTGCAGTTCAGGAGTTTCCATAACAAGTAAAATACAGTCTAGCTCTAAACGCACCTAATGGAGATTTATCATGGATGCAGTGACAAGCCCTTATCTGTGCTGGGCTGGCTGGCACCAGCACACAGAGCAACCAGCTACAAATGCATGCCATTAGGTATTATTAAAAGAAAAATGGGCTGCCAGTGAGAAGGTAGATATATATTAGCAGGCACAGAAAGTTGATTAAGACAATTATTTACAGCCGCAAGATATTCAGTATAGTACAATTATTTTTAATGCCTTAAAGGAAATTTGATGATGGCAATTCAAAGTGAACCAGTTGCAATGGCCTTCAGAGTCTACCCATTTATTCACTAGGCACAAGTCCACTCAGATTGGTGAAAATACTCTGGATTGAAGCTGGTGAGGTTAGCCACGGACCTCAACAGCTCATCCATATGGCTATTTTTTTGGAGGTGCACATTACTCCCCACATGGTGTTTCTGCATTTTTTACATTTCAAAATATTTTCAAGTAAGATGCTGAGATGCGTGGCCTCCACTCCAAGATACAGAAAGCCTTTGGTTTAAACTTAGTTTTTAAATTGATTTCCTGTTCATTCGAACATTTGAACAGAGTGATTAAGTATCAGCTCATATTAGTTAATTAAAACCAAATCATTGCATGTCCCCTGTAAAACACTGCTAGTTCTAACAGTACTGAGGATTGCCACAGCTTTCATACCAGTTACTTGCATTTGCTTCCTTCTTTTACAGAGACCAGTGGCTCAGACTGGATGTTGGGCATCTCCCATCTAGTACATGAGGAGTTCCCTGGAGAAGTCTCCCAGTGAAGCCCAAGCACTGGGTACCATGAAGATAAGATAGTAGGGATGGGAACAGGTTTTCTAACCTCCACCTCCCAGAGTTGGCTGCAGGAAGTTTTTCACCTGCCAGGGCACACTTCCCACCCTGTTTTCCATGCTGCTTGGAGTTATTCAGAACTGCCAAGGACAAGAACTACCAGGAACTTTCTTAGTAAGCAAAAGCAGTGAGATTTGTTGGGATAAAAGTTTGCTACTCTGCAGGAGTCATAACGCACACATGCACATACACAAATCCCTATCTCAGCAAGCAGGCAAGGTTCTGTGGCTCACAATGGACGCAGTTGTGACTCGCAGCAGCGATATGCCTTCAGATTTAGCATTTCCTTTCCCTCACAGCAGCCCACAATTCTTGCCCATCTAAACACCAGCCACCACCGAAGCCCTAAGAGTGCCTCGCTTTATCTCCACCTTACAATCACAAAGCAGAGCACCAACTGCTTTGTGCATGCAATGAATTCCTCTCACTTCCATACACTTACTGTCCATTAATTTATGGACTTAGAGCATAAATATATTAATTCTGCTTTACAAGCCAGGGACTTTCTGTGGATTCCCAGACCATACGATGATCCATCTAAATCAAAAAGAACTCACAATGTGATATCTCTAGATACCAGAGGAACATTTTTGTATTAAAAATAGGGGAGAAAGGTACTGGCAGTAATTGGCAATATAAGTCCTGATTCAAATGAAAGTAATTTGAGAAAATTTATTTTAATGGTAGTAAAATTCCTAAATATTCAGAAACAATAATAGCTTCTTGAAGGTGATTAGAAGAGCCCCACCTACAACTGATAGCAAACACACGGTGGGATTGCTAACGAATCTGTTTATCACTACTCACACAGGGACCCATGCGTGGCTCCTGATTTCGCTGTGGGAAGCAGCAGTACTCGCCTGCTGCCACTCCCAGCTGTATCACCATCCACTAATGAGGTGCCATGCTTCCCAAAATGAAAAAAAATATTCCAGAGCAGATGCCACTGAAGGTCTGTGAGCATAAAGTGATGATTATTCGTCTTGCCACCAGCTCTAGTAGAGTAGAATATAATTATTCTATCATAACTGTAATAGACTGCAATTTCAGACAATAGTGTGAATAATTTTTGGTCAATGAGCAGTAAAACACAGCTCAGTGAAAGTGAAGAGAATGCATCATTCAAACATTTTAATTACAAGTGTACAAATATTGCAAAAATCTTTTATTACTCAGTGAGCAAGTACTATGATGATCTGAAATGGCGCAGATTAACATTATTACATCACAAGGCAAGAGTCAAAAGGTCTCACTTTTTTTTAAAAAAAAGAGTATTTGAAAGAAAACAGATTTGAAGCATTCCTGTTTATAACTTGCTCATAAGCTTTGAACTGGACTTCTCTTCTGAATGCTGATAAAAGTTCTGAGCATTTTTCATATGTAATAGAATTAGTGCTCAGCTTTCTGCAGTGTCATCAGCTGCCTGCAACCTACTTAATTGTCCTAGATTTAAGCAAGTCATATACTGCACATTTAAATTCACATCCTACATTAGATTCGATTTTTACCTGCAGCCATTAATATTAACAGTTCTTCATTAAAAGTATTCCCTGAGTTATGGTGTCTACACAAGCAGCTCAACAGAAACAGAGTGCAGCAAATTAATGAGGTAGCATTAGCTACAAGCACGTAAGAGCTATTCTGACATATACATACACAAAAATCCCAATTTTTTTAAATAATTAGAAAAAAGCACAGACTGATTATAAAACCATATAGGTGATTCTAGAAATTTCTGCTCTTATAGTGCACAACACAAGTATTTATACGACTAACGACAAGCCAACCTGAAATTCCAATTCAGATTACCCTCTTTTAAAGTCTAAACACTGGCTTGCTACTCTAGTATAAATTTGTTTGCTTTTCTTGGGTTACACTGCCAAAGAAAGGATGAATACCTAGATGCTTATTAGTCACAGGCATAAGGGTTTACAAGCACTATCAAAATTAATTTCCCAATATGTCAGATGCCCATTATTCCATGTCTGCAATCCACATATTCACATAGGTACACATTCACATTGCAAAAGTAAGTTCATATTTACTACACCCCTACTATCATTTTCTTACAACTATTTTACTTCTTAAGCTCTATTGGTGAAAACGTAAAGTTCTGACCCCTAGTGAGCACAGCTATCATGGGATAGAGCTACAAGTGAATGTTCTCTATTCCTGTTTATGTTGTAAGTTCCAAGAATGACGATCATATGAGTACAATGGAGGTCTTTTAGCCATATGCTGACACAAAAGAAAAGTTCAGCTCTGTTGTTTAATTGTGTATGCTCCAGTGCTAGGCAACTCTCCAGACCTTACTATAAACAATCTTTAAGATTCATCCAGATCAGCATGATAATGAAGCTTATGCTTCTTACGCTAAACTTTACATGACAATTTTTGCTGTTGTAGGTTTGTTTGTTTTGAATATTCAGCTATACTGGAACACAGATATCACACCAGGCTGACCTTTCTATTTTAAAGAATAATGAGAAGCCCCTCCAGAGCCACAGTCTAATATTATTTTTATTGTGCGTAATTTTCCTAGACAGAAAACGGATCTGTTACCTTTTGCTACCTTGCCTGGTGAATATATTCATCACAGCCTAATAAATGGCAACAATAGATTAATAAAAATGAAAGCGCACGCTTAGCAAACATGTTGATGAATATTTTAATGGAGCAAAAAAAACCACTTAATATTTCCACAAGCTATACAGCTCGTCCGAAAATAATCATGATCCAACAAGTACGCAAGCACAGAATACTGTACAACTGGCACCATTAGCTCTAATGTATAATCATTATGAAGTTATTTTTGTTAATGTAAAGACAGCTTCCAACTACAAAAATACACAACTGATGCCTAAAAAAAAAAAAAAAAAAAAAAAAAAAAAAAAAAAAAAAAAAAAAAAAAAAAAAAAAAAAAAAAAAAAAAAAAAAAAAAGGGACATATGTGCTCCTTCAAGGGAGAGTTATTAGAACTGCAGTCTGGGTGTGTGTAGGCTGACAATTATGAGACAAAGAACACTACATTCCAAACTGAAGTTCAATAAAAGAAGAGAGTTCATTTAGTGTTCAAAGGACATCATTTACAGCATTCCAAGTTTCTATTATATAAGTGCTTCTGTATTATACATTCAGCATGGAGGTGAAATTTCACTGAAGAAACAACTACAAGATTTGAAATAAACATATAGCCTTCATGTGAAATCCCTCATCAGGGATGAGTACTGCAAGATGTGCTTTCTGTAATTAGCTGTCATACTGCAACATAACAGAATATCCACTATAGTATTTCTTCAGCTACATACCTTTGAATACTTAGGCAAAGTCCCACACAACTTAATAATAATTACGTTTGTCAGAACACAGAAAATGCACATCTATGGTAAAGGCAGGATAAATAGTTTGGGCTTGACCTACAGGGATCAGATAAAACTTCAAATTTGAAATCATGTGAATATTCCTAACTATGTGATACTTCCAAACACTACTCCCACAATTAAGCATTTTAAGAATTGTGGCACTGAGCTGAAAGCTGATTAAATTTGATATAAGTGAGGTACTAGAAAAAAAGAGAGCGTCTAATTTTGTTGGAAATACGGTGTGCACATATATAGTCATTTTGACAATGAAATGTATTTGTTGCTTTGTTCCCTATCAGGTTTGTAACTGGTCTGACATTATGCTCGTTACCCAACCTAATTACTCTCTTCTACTAGTAATATATTTAATTCCAACTATTTTAATGTGTAATTTGATTCTCCGTTCTCAGCTACATATCAGTCATGGGATACATTCCATAGTTATGAAGTATTACCTTGAGAGATTCTGTGGTTCCCAGCACACGGCCAATTTCTGCCTTGGGATGCAAATGCGCAATTCTCTTTGAAATCTAGACTTTAGCTGAGGTTTTTTGTTTGTTTGTTTTTGTTTTTGAGTAAAACACTATGTTACTTCTTTAGCTTCATTCCCCTCCAATTACACAGCTATTACAGAGCAGAGTTTGTGTCTCATGCCAATGCTTAGTGTAATTAAATTAAATACATCTATGTGTATATATCACGGTAGTTTTTTTTATAAAGTTAAGCTACTTCACATCCATTTTCTGTGTAGTATAGCTTTTATTTATAAAACTATTATTAAAAATAAAGGTGTTCATATATTTATGGTACACACATTCAAGTCGTTACATGTATGCCTCCCTACTGCATAATCTAGCAACTTTCCAAAACAAAATTAAACTCCAGACTTTCATATAACCTCAGTAGTTACAATTTTTAAGAAAGAAGACATCAAAAAGAATGCAGAGAATCTCATCTGCATTCTCCTAAGTGCGCTGGAGCCCAATTCTGAATAGTGCACACAGGCAAAATTCTCACTTAGAGAAGTGAATGAATATTCATTATGCATTTATTTACTTCTGGTATTATTGGATTTAGCCATCTAATTAAAACTATTAAAAGTATTAATTAGAGGACAATGCAGTTAATGGAGTTTTCATTTACATGAGCTTAGTGCACCATATTTGCTCAATTAAGTCTTGTCTACACTCACAAACTCACCAGAACTACTCCAAAATAATCTCTGTTAATGGACATGCACATAGAGGGACATGTATACAGGAATTCATAATACTCACTAATTCCACAAAACTATTTCCTTACAACTTGCATTATATTTTTCTTTCCTTAAACTTTTACTGATTTTTTCAGTGTGGAAAAGGTCTAAATCTTGTTAGCATCAATATTCTGCACCTTTGATAATTTTTACTCTCTAAGACTTCAGAGCGCTTACATCACTGTTTCCAAACACATGAAGCTCAGTCTTGAAAAATAGGAACTGAAGTCTTGTGTATCCATACAAATTGTATCAGATTAAAGGGAAAATAGTTAAGAACACTTGTAAGTAACTCCATGAGAAGGCAATCACATTTCAGAGTAAGAATGCCTTTTCTTACTTAGCTGGCTTTGAAAGTGGATTAAGCTGTTTTGGACAATGGTACTTTTATTGAAGAAGAAAGCCCCACTCACTTGAAATTATTTGGGGATAATTATTCCAGAATACTTAATAAATCCTTATACCTGGCCTCCCACCAGCGCTCGCTGTGCTGGTATTGTGTACAATGCCTGCAAAGCAGTTGTCTCTCAAAGAACCCTACTGTCAGAATCAAGCAATTAGATGCCAAAAAACATTCTTGGAGGATCACTGCACATGAGAAATGCAGCACAAAACTATGTGATGACAAAATGCAGGAATTTTATTATTTTTCGTAGGCTGGCACCACAAATACAACTACTGGTTAAAAAAAAAAAAGAACAACAACAATGGAAACAAAACCAAACGTCACAAAAAAAGAAAAAAAAAAAAAAAAAAAAAAAAAGAGAGAGATTAAATCTGAAGAAAATAAAAGTTATCTTCTTTCAACAAGTTGTAGCTTCAGGATAGCACACGCAAAGTGAGGAATCATTATCTACTGTTCGGACTCCTTCCTCATAACACTAAAGCCCTTCTTTGGACTGTGTATCTGTAGCAGTAGGCCAGCAGAAAACACACGCTCTGTGTTACCTCTCTGTAAAACCATCATTTGCACCACCGCCAGAAATTACCACAAAGTGGAGAGACATTCTGGCCATCACAAAAAAATATGAATTAAAACATGCAAACGTGTCCCATCTCTGTTTGAGGAACAGAAAACACTGTTCTCTGGTGGCGACGTTAGCACTTTAAACCTGCTCTTGGTCTTGCTTTTCCCTACAAGTGATCTTAATCTGAAGAGAAAGCCCATCTCAGCTCACCAAAGCAGGCTGTGCTGTTATTTCTAGCCTGAGCTCAGGCTGCCAGCAAGGACCTTGGCCTCGGATTTTCCATCTGACTGACACATGACCAGAGCAGCACGCTCAGACACAGAAGGGTTCTGGCATCGCACCCACAGTGCAAATGAATGATGAAAACCTTAATATGAGAAGGCATGGCTCTATGTGCAAAGTTTAAAAACATGAAAACATGTTGTTATAATTTCACTTGGGCTGCTATTGACTGTATAATTTCAACTGAACTCTTTTTTTTTTTTAATATTGAGATGGGTGCTTTCTGATTTCTTTTGTTTAGCCACTTTTGCCAAGAGTAGTGTGTGATTCAGTCTAGTGATAAAATCTGCCTGCCAAGCGGATGCCAACTGTTTCTACTTTAGTCTTTACTACACCGTATACTTCTTGTGCTTGGATTGATGCCAGACCCACCAGAATAAGAGAATTTATAAAAATATTAACTATTAAAAAGAATAATAACATCACCATGGCACTTAAAAGCGTGCTCAAGGAGTGCTTACCTATTTTCAGAGTAATAAAAAAAATTAGGAATTACAAGAAATAAGATGAAATAGCAAAGGCTGATAAGTTTACCTCTGTAAGGTATTTCCACAGCATCACAGTATGGCCACACCAGATTAGAGGCAAAGGTAACTGCCAAATTTGTCCCTTTTGTCCTCTCAAAATCTACATGAAATGAGACATTTCCCAGAGGTTTTGCCTGTCTATCCTCCAAATTTCCATTGTTTTTGTAGAATAACCTTTAATTTTTGCTGAACTTTAGCAGTGCCCAAAGCGAGTTCTTGCAGAATGCTGTCTTAAATCCCCTTTTGTGGGCAAGGCAGCTCTCCCCAGGCAGCCTGGCAGCCAGAGCTGCCTTCTCATGCCATGCTCTGGCACACAAGGCTCAGCTTCTCTGCTCAGCTCTCTGCCCTTTCTCTTTCCTGCCCTTTCTGCCTTACTCTTTTCCCTTATCTTTTCTCTACAGCAATTTACCTCTTTCAAAAACTACTTCTCATGCTTTCCCTCTGTCTTGTTTTGTATTTCTCATGTTTTCTTCTTTTCCTACCTCAAATGACAAAACAAGGCTAAAAAGATGGGCCTACAGCCAGGTTTAGAGACAATTTAGTCCACTTTAAGGGACAGGCTCAGTTCTGGAGGTGTGAAGAAAACCAGGCCAATGGGCCCAGTGGATCACCCCCAATTCTGCATTCAGGCCACCAGCCCAAAGATCTCTGGTGCTTCATTGAAGCCACAGCTACATACAAGTGCAGAAACAAAAGTACTTCGGCACTGTAATCAAACTGGTGTCTTGATTCTTTCTTCCCTCTTTTCCAGATACTATTCCTAAAAGTACCAATTATCAAAAGATCCTCACATAGCTGTGAAGTGCTTGCCATTCCCAGGCATGGCTCTCAGTTTTCTGCTCCCAGAAAGCCCAGCTCAGTCTCCTGAAGTCCTCCAGTAATTACGGAGTAGAAATGCTCACACTGGTATACAGCAACCCCTGATATCAGAAAGCCTTCTCTATCTCCAAGGTACCCACATTAAATGGCTCCTGAATTCAGCTTTGGCTGGCATAAACAATTCTCTGGTACAGCCTGGAAATTCTTTATTTACTTCATTTAAATTGAAAAAATGTGAGGCTGTAGTGAAATAAATACAGATAATGTTATAATGTTTTTCAAGATTAGCTTGCAAAAAAAAAAAAAAAAAAAAAAAAAAATAAGATGAAGATCCTCCTGCATGATTTTTCTGCAAAGACAAGATTCTGTGGACATGAAATTAAAGAACGCATGTAGTTCACTATCAGTGTTAACAGAAGGACCATAGTATTAATTTATGACAAAAATCACAGCAAAGTGTCCATTTTACACGAATGCTTTCATTACACACAGCCAGCAACCCAGGATATTTAATAAATAATTCACATACATACGTACATCACTAGTTTGCCCAATATCTTGAATTACAGACCACTCTGCAGAGTAGACACCACATTGTCAAGAATCCAAGAGTAATAATACCTAGTCCATTAAGAAAATTGAATCAACAGCAAATATTTCCTAACAGTTGGCACATAAATCTGAAGTAAACTTTATATCTAGCACATTTCAAAATTGTATATGCAATGTTAGCAACTGCTACCAGAACACAGGGATCTGTAGCAACCTCCCTTGACAACAACAGCTGCATGAGATGAAGC
This sequence comes from Centrocercus urophasianus, assembly GCF_019232065.1. NCBI lineage: Eukaryota > Metazoa > Chordata > Aves > Galliformes > Phasianidae > Centrocercus > Centrocercus urophasianus. The sequence goes on along the minus strand of NW_024884756.1, from coordinate 21,387,073 downwards.
ACACTTTCTACTAATGACAAAAATGGAATAAATGTTTGGAGAAGACACTCAGATAAAGTCCTACTCTTAAGAAGATGCACTCCATAAAAATACAGGAGCTGTGTATCGACACGTTCAACCTATATGTATTTTTAGACTTGATATAAATATCAGCAAGAGGAGCCATTTATGCTATTCTTCACAGAGATGAGTAGGGTACAAGCAAGCATGAAAAATGGCCTACTGTATTTCATATGAGTTGAAAAATGAGTATTTATTATTCATTTCTCCATTATTCAATTATTAATTTGACACAGAACTCCACTCCCATTTTTAAAAGAAAGAAAGTGGTAACAGATATAAAATACGTGTAGCTGCTTTTCTGCATCTTTTGGGGCAGTACGACAAAGTAAGCGTCTGTCATTCTTTCATTTTTACAGTGTGGGCTGTTTTTTTTTTTCCTCCCAGAAAGACGCATAGCTACTTTGCATGTAAGTGTTAAACATTAGATATCTTTCCAGTCTCAGACGTACAACTAAATAGAAGTCCAAAAATAGCATTTAAAACTCCTAGGAGCACAAATATCTCCTCAATCTTAAATTTTTATAAAAATCTTCACATTTATGTTCAGATAGCCCAGCCACCATCAAGGTAAACAAGCTAAGATAAAGAAGGAAATAAAGAAGTGTTCATTAAAGTAATCCCATTTCCTTTATGATAACTTGAAGCAATAATGCCACTGTCGTGCATCAAGGAAGTCATCTGAAGGCCAACATTATCTTACCTCTAAATATATATTCTGGCAACAAACAAGGAAACTGATTTTCAGAATAAATGAACAACCACAGTCACACCTTAGCAGTGTGGTGGAAAAAACAACAACAACAACAACAACAACAAACCTGACATTTGGTGGGTTATGAATTTTTTTTTTTTCTAATCATCAGCTGGGCTGCTAACTAAAACTGATCGTTTGTTTGATTGTTTTTATTGGGTTTTTGTTTGTTTGTGGTCTGGTGTGGGTTCTTTGTTTTCCGTTAGAAGCAACATCTTAAGGATTAACTTCAGGGCTTGGGATCCCCTTCCAATTACCATACCTTCCAGTGAAAATCCTTAGAACACACGAGGGAGTGAGTATATAACAGACGCTAAAGAGAAGTCCTAATAGAGTGGGCTAGAGGAGCGGGTTGGAAGCTGTTCAGACATCCATAAATTCTACCTCTGATGAACTTACTGTAATTTCCAAGAAAAGACATGTGAGACACAGCTGAACTGTAAAGCAAGGGCAACACACTCAATCTTCCCCTGCTTTCTCTACCAAAAAGTCACAACATTGCTCTCCTGAGTCCTCTTCGCTGTTCTGTAAACAGTATCTGCTCGTACAGAAACAAGATTTAATTTAGAGTTAATTGTTGTTGTTGTTTTTACTACTATTATTTTTAATCCATGTGCAAGATAAAAGCTTATCAGCAAATTCATATTTGATGCAAGAAAAAGAAACATCAGCCTAAAGAAGTAAATTGATATGAGAAGATATACATGTCTGTCACAACCTACAACATCATTTTTGTAGTACTACAATACCCTGACAGCAGAAAAGTAAACAGACAAACATAAAATCATAAATTTTAAGCAGCTTGTATATGATACTTGCTCAAATGGGATAAAGGAATTTACATGCTGAAGAGATTACTGAAATGACGTTTGCATATTTGTAGAATACACATAAAAAGAAAAAGATTATTCCTTCTATACCTTTCTCTTCCAAATGCCATACCACAGCATACAAGGAGGAAACACTGAAGGAACAGTTACTTTAGAGCCAGTTGCACTGATGATACAGTTACCAGAGCGTACTTCTTAGGATAACAGCTAACTTAGTTTGTTGGGGATGCCTGGAGGTCATCCAGTCCAACTTTCTCTGAGAGCAGCTTCAGCCAGAGCAGGTGGCACAAGGACAGAAACACCACAGTCTCTCTCTGCCCTTGTTTAGGTGCTTGGCCACGCTCAAGGCAAGAAAAAAGTTCTTCATATCTAAGTACAATTTTCTCATGTACAACTTGCACCTATTGCCTTGAACCCAATTGACTATTCTGTGAGAAAACTACCAGATCTACCGGCAGGGGAGGGCAGCGGATGTCATTCCCACTGATTCCAGAAAGGATTCGATACGTTCTCACTCTATACTATTGCACCCAAGGCTGGACATTATGGTCTGGATGGGTGGACAAGTATATGGGAATGACACTGAAATGGTCAGGCTCACAGCACCCCCAGTTAATGGGTCACTCCCTGCTTGGAGGTCAACAACCAGTGGAGCACTGCAGGTGCCTATATCACAGCTGGCCTGCTTAGCACATTTACATCAGCTCTGCTTTACACACACAGCCCCTCGCACCGGGACAAGCGGGGGGCTGCTCTGCTGGAACAGGCCTGAGGCTGAGCAGCACACTCCCAACGCAGCCTCTGGGGTGAAGGAAGAAACTGAGCCCTTCTGCTCTGCATTGAACAAAGCAAAATAACTCAGCTGTGTCAAAAGAACAACTGACTATTACTAATTTATTTTTCCACCTGGAACAATCAACGAACCTGAACTTTCAGACAGCTGACTGGGTCAAAAGAGCTAAGAGGAATTCTGGAGGCTTTGGCCCTGTGAGCAAAGATGTTCCCCACCCCGTAACACTCCTATAAAATTCCTCTCACTTTAAAATGCAATTGTCTAAAGCAAAACTGGAAGAAACCAGAAGGTCACAGGCACTATTCAAGGAACTCAAAGTTTCTATCACAAACCTTTCCTAAATGTTTTTTCTAGGAGACAGAATGTTTTAGCTAGTACTTTTCCAAATGAGTCACTAACACCCTTGTCTTAATTCTACAGCTGCTGCTAATTTGAAGTGCCAGCCTTCCCCCCTCTCTCCCCAGAATGAAATAAAATATCAATGCTGCACTGTGCAGAAAATGGAAAGTTAGATGTAACATTATGCTACAAGGCCCCTGGAAGCCTCTTTTACTTTCAATTCTTTCTTCCTCATAGACCTACACCTAACTTAAGAACTTTCAGCAACGTATTTCACACTTTCCCCCACATTCATTGTTGTAAGAATGAAACACAGATTGAACTGTTTCATTTTTAAACATTCACTGCACCAATTATCAAACTCAATTTAAAACAGTAAATGAGAAATAAATTAATACAAAATGATGCTAGTAGCTGTCTGCCTACTTACTGTGCAGTCAATAGATACAGGTTGCCTATGAGCTATGTTATATCTTCCTTTGGTTTGGATCCTTCATCCTTGCTGCTAAGGACGTGGAAAAATTTGTAAACAGAGAAGCAAGCAACATCATTTTGCTGTACGAAAGCAGGAGATGAGCGGGTATACTATTTTGGGGGCACAAATTTACCCCACCACCATGAAAATCTCCAGCTCTTCAGGTATCTCATTAGTTGCTGGACTGCAATAATACATTACATTTGGGAGTTTGGGGGTTAGTTTTCTTGATTCAGCTCAGTGAGTGACCATGCCAGTACTGGCACTCAGGAAGGGGCAGGAATGAGTTGCCCGGGGCAATGGGGAAAGACAAGACTGCCCTTTTTGGCTGCTGTGCATAGCTATGTAAAATTAAAGTGATTATGTAGCTATGGCCTGAGGGACAGAAGAGGTCACAGATACTGCCACAGCCTATAAACTGCCATAGAAATTGTGACAGCGTGTGTTGCCAAGAGACAAGGAAGGGAATTCAGTTCTTAACCTGTAGTAAAAGCCACAAAGCGAAACCCATTCCTGCTACCCCTGGACAGCGGACCAACTTCTCACTTTCAGTGCAGAGTCATGTGGAACACTCTAGGTTAGCACTCTATCTACTTGAAATGACTTCGAAGCAATTCTCACAGGCTTTACACGTATAGTAAAACTTCAGAAATTTAGCTGAAATATATTTTGAAATATTTTCATCAAGTCAGAGCAATTGAGCATAAATACAGCATAAATACATACCATGAACAAAGCAAAGTAGCTTACCAAGGCTATCATGAAAAATGAGAACCGTGGTACCCATGTCCAAGCCAAGCTCTTAGCCTCCCTCGGTTATGAGACAATATAACAATATAACTCAGCTTAGAAGTTAACAAAATTACATTTAAAGGCAGAGTTCTGCATTTTCAGCAGAAGATTACTAAGCAAGTACATGAAGGCAGATAATAATTACCACCTATTAGCTACAGTAAATATGAGCTGAATTTGTTGTATGCCTGTGTTCTGACTGAAACAAATTAAACTCAGATAAAAAGATTCTTATCAGCACATTTGTCCAACATTTTTCACTTCTCTGAATAAGCAGGTGTTTTTCCCACAGACAGCTATGACCACAGCTTTGCACAGGCTGTAGAACACATAAGCAATACAACAAAAAATGATCATACCATTTGTGGCAAGCCTTTGGCTAGATTTGAACATGTATCTTGTATCTTTCCCAAACTAAAAACATCATTTCAGGAAGAACAGTGTATTTTTAAATTGTTATTTATTCTTGATTCTGACTACTTGGAAGGCTGCAACTGAAAATGCAACTGTACCAAGCTGCATTTTCCAGTTTATTCCCATGCCTTTGTACAAATCTCTTCACTGATACCGCAAGTGTACTTCATTAGGAGCACTGAATGAGTAGCATCAATTATCTGAGTAAGACTGATGGATCTAGAATCAACATCGATAGCATAGATCGCTGGGCTACAAAGCATGCTAGCAATTCTCTCAGGTCTTTGTTTGTTTCATTTTGATTAATTTATGTACACCCTAAATAGATATTTGCCTGAAATGTATTGTTTTATGGAAAAATTGTTTTAAAGAGTGCTATATTACATTGTGTTAATCTCCACTGGAAATTTTCAATAATTTGGCAAATCTCCATGTTCCTTCAGCACGAAGTGAAAACTTAGAAGTTTACTCACAGGAAATTTCATCATTGATTGAGACCTGCAGTTTTATGCTCAAAGCAGAAGCAAAGCATTTTGAAGAGCACACTCCTCTTTACAAATAAGAGTAAGACTCCAAACACAGCACGCTCAGCTTTGGTTTAATGGGGAAAACTACAGTCATTACCAAAAGTAACAGTAAAGTTGTGAAAGAAAACATACTTTAAAGCACTATTTTATTGAAAGAAATTTAACTTCTCCCCCACAAACTTACTGCACACTTTTCATGACTGCCTAGGGATACTGCACTGAAGGTAGAGCTAAAAAATACATTGGTACAAATCAGACACGCCACACAATTCCCATCTCCTATGGTTGTTGCCCACTTACTGCATAGACCCTGATTACTGAAAAAATGATCTGAACATAGTTTTGGAATATACCTGGTGCCTGGGGAGAAAACAACCAAGCACAACAGAAAAACAGGACTGAATAAGCTTTTTGAGCCTTTTCCAAGCCATGTATTGGGTTACCACTTCTGTGTAAAAGTCAATCTCATAATATTACTGGGCTCAGGATCTGACTCATACACTAGCAGTAAAGTTACTACTGAATCAAGTAGAGGGACTGAGATTTTGTTGACATTTGTTAAATGAGGCCAATCATGCAGTATCAAATTAAGCCCCAAGCACAGCGTACTCCAGGGATGAGTTTAGTCTCAAACTTCTTGAAATTACAAAGCTAATAAGAATCTGTCATTTCTGCCATTAATGATGTGAGGAAAATATTTTTTCTTCGTAATTTGCAAATTCAGCCTCTAAGCGCATATTTATTTATACCATTCCTCCCCCTAAGGAAGTTGCATTAAGGCAGGAAAGTCATGGCTTTTTAAAACATCTCTGAAACGATTCCATAGCAAAACATACAAAACAGGCACATCTTAAGGGCACCATCACTGCCTCTCCTTGATCACAGCCTTGAGCACAACATCTACATGTCACACTGCCTCACTTTGTCTCTTCCAGAATTACGAATAGCATGTTATTGCAAATCACCTCCAAATTAAACATAATCAGCAGATCCCAAGCATGAATCAAATTTCAAAGAAATAAAACGTTGCTTGTATGAAATCAAAAGCAAAACTCACGTTGACTTAATGAAGCCAGTCTTCATGATGAAGGTACTGTGAAGTGTTTCTGCACTGAGTGTATCTTTACCATCATTAGAGTGATTTACAAAATTACAGTGGTGATACACTTAAACTCGCAATACATACACACACATCTTTCCTCACTCCGCCAAACAATGCCATGATTCCAGGAGTATCTGGGCTCAATCTTTAAATTATTGCTATTAGCAACATATCTGGTCACGTCCTGCTTCTAATGTGTATTTACCCATTAGACTTATCTGACATTACATCTCAAGAGAGGCCCTGGTACAGAATAATTCAAGGCAAAACTGGAGTATTTCAAGGCAAGGAGGACAAATGCATGCAGAACAACGTGCAAACTTTGCCTGATCCATTTCTAATAAGGATTCAACTTCTGAAAATACAAGAATTATCTTTCTGAAGAACATATTTCTAGTTCACAGCAAGCTACCCAAACTAAACTTCAAAAGTTAAAAGGAGCTGTAACTGGGACAAGGACAGAGATTTCCACTCAAACGAAGGTAGCAGGAATGATTACATAAACCAGCCACTGAGGTCAGTCACGAAAAGCCAGTGACCTCTCTGATGGATGGACACAAGCACTCCCAATTCTGGCATGGATGCTTAGGAAAAGACAAGATGCTGTTCATGGGGAACACTCTTCCCTTCTCCATTTTTTACATCCCCCGAGATTATTTAATGGCATGAAGGGATCACGTCCAGTACTTTCAAGTATTTCTTAAAATTGGTATACATTACATTTCTTTCCCTTCCACAATGTGGTGCCCTTTCAGAAGGAGTTCTTTGGGTAGTTACACCTATGGAACACAATAAAACCTTTGCCTTGCAGGAATAGGAAAAAGCACATTCAAGAGGCTAATGAGGATAATGGGATCATGTATCTGTGTGGAGACAAAAAAGATCTGCCTGCAGCAAACCTGTCCTTCCCCTCACCCCACTCCTCTATGGATTTCCAAGCCCTGCCCAGAACCAGAGAGATGCAGAATTATGGACAATTAAAAACTCCACAGGTGCGTACATTATTTCTATCAGACCTTATAAACACATTCACCCATTCTCTGTGTTCCTATAAACCCAACTTGCTTTTCACTATGTACAGATTTTGCACTCATAGTACAAATGCAATAAATATAAACAAAACTGATCAGAACTGGTAATCATCCTTAAAACAGTTCAGAAGCCAGTAACACTCTTTAGAGGGCAGCAGACCTGTGCTGGGCACAGAAAGCTGAGGAAAGGCAATCAGCAGCAACAAACCATCAGGGTGCTCTGCAGCTTCTGCTCTAGAACCAGCAGTTCCTCCATCTGTCTGTAAGCTCTGTGCCCTGGACGCTGAACTGTGGATTACCCACAGCCTCCTAAAAAGAAAGTTTCCTAGCTGCTTTGTAGCATTATTACAGCAAGGCTCCTTTTACCTGCTGTCCCACTTTGCCATCAACAGGTTTGCACAAAAACTCGACGTTCCCATTTTAAAGTTTGCTGTCAACAGCCTGAAAATACATTTTTGACACGATAGGATCTGCCTGCTCACCTCCTGTTTCTATCCATCCATAGAACTGCCTACAAACCTACACACAGTTCTGGAAGTATTAGTTCTTCTCCTAACTGCCAGGGCACTCATTTTGCAGCCACCAATTGACACAGTTAGAAGGACCACATAAACTAATTTAGCAAAATTCACAATGTTTGGGAATTGAGTTGTTATAATCTAATACCACATGAAAGAGATAGAATACAATCATTAACTATTATCTATTGCTATCAGATACCTGCACTTCAAATAAATCAAGCTCTCCATAGGAAACATTGTCTTTTTCTACAAACACTTCCTTACACTAAGAAAATCTGCTTTATGATGCAGAAATCCATCACTAGAATTAGACAGTTATATTGTCATATTATTCTCTAACGAAAACAGCAATACGGACAGCTAGCACAGAGTCTTTGAAAAATCAATGTGCACTGTGTCCCCGAACTCCTTTAGATACGCAGGTAAAGGAAAACAAAGCAGAAATTCCCATTTGTTTCTTACTTGACCAAAACAAACAAGGTGCAGCCTAGTGATGCCCATTTATATTTGTTTATCTGCACTCCAGCTGCTTTGCTATTGTTACAACACCTGCCTGGCATGCCTATCAGTCAGAATGGCATTTAAGGTTTTGTAAAACACACACATCTTAATTAGCATAATTTGCTAAAATGTTGATGTTTATTGGACTCACAAATATTTTTTATGCTCTCTGACATGCCAAGCAACATTACAATACAGGAACTGTCCTAAAAATATACTTATTAGAAGATGCAAAAAAATTAATAGATATTAATTGAATAAAATAGGGTAAAAAATGGTGTAAGCCCAGAAAATGCAAGCGGTTGTAAAAGCTTTAACTTGAAACCATTTCAAACTTTCTAATTTCATTGCCGTGATGATTTTTCATATTAGAAGCCTTACACCTTCTTCCAATGTTTATTTTGTTCATTTTATTTAAGTCTGTGTCCTCCCTCATCTTTTTCAATGCTGAACTCTGCCCAATTAAGGGGAAGGAGGTGCTGAATCACAGCAACTGTTTGTATTTCTTCCCAGAATATCTGACTGAAACAGCTTCACTGCTTCATGGATAAGACTGTGAGGATCATAACAGATAAACACAACATCTGTTTTTAAAATGTGCAACATATTTTGTAGCAATTAAAACAGTTGACCATATCACATTTAACCCTAAGAACCATTAGCAGTGCATGCAACATCTAATGAGTATTTCTGAGCTCTCAATTGAAATATATATATATATATATATATATATATATATCCATTCTCAAGTAATTCCTGTCATCTCCTAATTATCAATTTGTGGTTTATTAGTCAGCAGATTTTCCTTCATCACTTAAGGAAGGACAAGATGGGAAGCAAAACTTCCAGCCTCAGCATCAATTCCTTCCCCCCGTGTGACCATGTACCATCCATCACCCATCACACAGACAGCAAAGGCTGTTCAGTTCTATTCTAATGCAGGTTTGACAAGAACCAAAGGTTTCTTCAGAATTACTGAAATATTTAGAGTACTGGGCAGTGGCTCTCCTTTTAGAATCTAAAGATATACCAACTGGAAAAGATGAATTAAATTATTTTTTCAGAGAGGGTCCATAATGAGATTTCTTCCATTACTGAATCCTACATGCTTGAATGTCAAAACTCAGGATTACTGGCCCTCCTGCCCCAGCAATGGCCCACCTGTTCTTTTTTTTTTTTTCCTCTTTTTTTTTCTTTTTTTTTTCTTTTTTTTTTAAAAAAAAAAACAACCAAGATCTCTCAAAAGAGGGGACTTCAGATCCCAGATATTTGATTTCATCTGTGTAGGTCAAACGGCTGTGCACTCTCCCTTCTGAAACAAAGTAACATGATTTCAGGCCCTATCATTTCATAGCGAAGACTGCAAGATGCTTTGAAGATGTCATTGACTGTAATGCAAATCAATATTAAATTACCTGAACAGGAAACGTTTTCAGAAGATGGTCCATCAAGCTTTCTCATAGGATCATGGATTTCTAGGATCATACCCTAGTAACTACAGTAAGCTATTAGAGCTCTCCTCCCTCTTCAATTATTTACAGGTCAGGAAAGCCAAGTGACATTGCTTTATGTGTACTCAGTGGTACGGACTCGCTTCCTAACTTACTAACACCGCAGAAAATCAGAAAAGAAAATGCTTCTGAACAAAGGCATTTTCTCATTTGAGAATGCAGATATAGGCGTGCATCGGAGAGCTGAGTGATGCAAGGGGCTATCTGCCAGGCATTGTACTTTCCTAAAAATAACGCATGGAAATATCCGTATCTGAAGAGTCCTGAAGCGACTGCTCTGCGGCACAATCTGTAAATGGTGACACACTCTCCTATTTAGCCCGGTGTCAATTACACATGTAAGAGACAATTACTCACTTCAAATCACCTAACGACCTTCATTGTATTTCTGTCAATTTCTGTATATGTGAAAGCACATTTCAAAGCCTCCTCACTGCTGACTTGTAAAATGTCTCATGACTGTCAGACCAAATTTATTTTTCGGCCAAGCACTATAAATTACATCTCACAATACAGTATCACAGGACACAATAAACAGAAGAGCCTATCGTATGTGCAGATAAAGAGAATTCTTGTCCTCTCACTGCCATACAGGCCAGGCACTTCCATGGAGGGAAAAAGAAAAAAAAAGAGAGAAAAAAAAAAAAAAAAAAAAAAAAAAAGGAGGAAAAAATAAAACCACAGCACAGTTATAACCTCTAACAAAAAGTTCACACATTGAAGCCTCATATGGGTCCGTTTTGATTTGTGAGGAGTGACACTGGTGGTTGGAGAGGCTTATGCTAAATGTTCCAGACAGCTGATGCAACCACCTCTGCATCTGCCAGTTTGCAGCGTGATGCTTCTAGAGCAGCGTAAGGGCTGGCTGCCCCCACAGCCTCAGAGGAGAGAGGGAAAAAATAGTATAAAAGACAAAAAGCTGGGGATTCACCACCGTTAGAACTGCTGAAGTCCGTTTTCCGGCGCACGAGGGCTACCCGCGGACAGCACAAACCGCCACAGCCGGCTCCTAAACACCTTTTTGAGCCAGTTTGAAAACTGCGAGGCGGCTGCTCACAAAGGTCCAACTCCTCAGACAATGCGGACCCGCTCGGCCAGGCGGCGGTGTCCCCATCGAGGCGGAATGACGGCCACCACCGGCGCGCCTCTGCCGTGCCCCGCCGCCCGCCGCACGGCAGCTCGTCCCTTCCCCGGCCCAAAACGCGGCGAACAGCAGCGGCTCGGGGCCGCCGCCCGAACTCTGGGTCGTTCCCCGCGCAAAGCGAGACGACGGCGGGGCCCGCGGAGCTCCGCTTCGCCGAGGGCGTGCGGGGGAAGGGAGCGCCGGGAGGACGAGGAGTCCGGAGGGCCGGCGGCGAGGAGCCGGCAGGAAGGGGCCGCCGGCTCTTTCCTGTCTCCGACCCCCGTACTATCCAGCCCGCCCCCCCTCCCGAGCCGCGTCCGCGCCCCAGACCCCGTCTGGCCGTGCCATACCTTCGCCTGCAGATACTGGGGGTAGTAGTAGGTGGTGTACTGGGGGTACATCTGCTGTTTCCACACTTTGCCCATGAAGCTGGAAATGTAGCCTGCAGTGCAGGGTTGGGGGGGCACTTTAGGGGGCTCCGGCCGCCTCTCCGTCTCTCCTCCTCGCTGGCGGCGGCTGCTGCTTCTCGGCCGAGCGCGGACCTTCCTCCTCCGCCCCGAAGCCACAGCGGAGCGGGCAGCGGGGGCAGGCGCTCTCGGTCTCTCTCTCTCTCTCTCCCTCTCTTCCTCCGCGAGTTGCTGCCAAGTCCCCGCCCGGCCGGGCCGAGCAGCGGCGGGCCGGCTGCGGAGCGGGGAGCGCTCGGGGCGGCGGCGGCGGCGGTACCAGGCAGCGGGGCCGGGCTGGCGGCGAGCGGGAGGCGGGAAGGAGGGGGCGAGGGGCGGTGCTTAGCCCCGCTCCGCGCCCCGCCGGGTGAGCCCCGGGCCGGGCCGGTGGCGGGGCAGCCCAGGGGACAGCGCGGGGCCGAGCCGCGGGGAGCGGAGCGGGGGCTTGGAGCTTCGGCTGAGGGAGGGCTGCGGTGATCGCGCCCGCAGCTGGCGCGGCTCTGACCTAATTAGCCGGGTTGGGCTTTGTTACCGCCTTTGTGCGGCTCGAAGCAGAGCGGTGATGCTGGACGCGGGTTTTCGGGAGGGCTGGGGACCATTTCGGACAACTACGTTTGGCTGGCGGCGAAGGGTCTGCTGGGCTGTTAGGAGCAGAAGAAATAGCAGCGCTAAAACCAGAACGGTAGCCGCAAAACCGGACCGAATTGTCCGTCTGGTCCTTAGTGCGTCCTTGCATTTGTACTTGTGCCAGCTGTGCCGGGTGCGCCTCAGCCTCGAGCAGGAAGAGTTTCTCTTGCAGGCAATATCAGGCACGGTTGGCTGTTTTCTCTCTGAAGGAGAATTTCCCAGACATCAGAAGCGGGTACCAGCAACACCCCCTCATCTGTCGGTGTTCATAATAAATACATTTAACCCAGCAGGTTTAGTTCTGACAACTGTGTCTTTTCTACCCAAAGATAAACTGATCCTCAGAATATTAAGCAGATGCCACTTCTTTGTCACATTAATCACTTGGGTTTGTCTTACCGCACCACTTATTAACAACATATATGCAAGGTCCTTCTCTACTGCTGATGTACAAGTGTTAACCAAGCTGAATGTGGCAGCAGCAGAAAGAAGGATTTAAAAACTTAAGGATTTGCAGACGTGCCAGTACAATAGCAAAGGTGGCCTTTCTGCAGCCATGAATTCCTGGAGGAGCTGAACAACGGGAGGGAAGCAGAAACTCATCTGAAGCCTGGCTGAGCAGAGGACAATTACACAACTGACATGACAGCTCACCTGGCCAGTTAAAATGTCTTTACAGTGTTTACCAGAGAAGAAATTTGTGTATTGTTTATTGGCCACACAAATTAGAAGACTACTTGCATCTTTGTGAGATGGCTTTTTCTCCAGGAAAGCTGTATGAGAGGACTTGGGTTTGTTTTTGGTTTTGTTTTTTTTTTTTTTTGTTTGCCTGTTTGTTTTGTGTTTAGGCATGGCTGGAACAACTATGAGAAAATGGGTGAGTGCAAAAAAGGCCACGGATGTCAATAATTCAGTATCCATCACATAGGAGCAACTGAAGTTAAAACTGGGAAAAGCTGAGCAAAAGAGAAATATCATGTTGTTGAAAGGGTTAAGGAATTGTGCCTGGAAAAGACAAAATGGCCATGGCCAAAATCAGCTGCCTTCTGCTGGCTGTACTGGTATTTACGCAGTGGAAAAAACGTAAAAGCTGCTGTTCTATCCGAAGAATGCCAGGTAATGTGGCTGCAGGGTAGGGTATGGTCAGAGAACAGTAGAAATGAAGTTTCGCTACTTCATGGGGAAATATGCTGCTGCAGCCCAGCTACGTGATGATAATGTTATAGATTGCTTCAGGAACAGCCAAGTTGTGGTCTGGAATTCTTGGTTGAACTACCAAGAATGCAGTGCTGGCCTCTTAGCTGACAGGTTGTGGTGCTAGTACACTTTGTTTCTTCTGAGAAAAACAGGACAAACAAGAAGAAGAAATACAGACCAGGAATTGGTGGATTGACCTGTGGGGATTTTCTTGAGGAGAAGGAAAGACTAAGGAAGAGCTGTGAAAGAAAAATACATGTTGTACTATAGACAGCTAGAAGAGTGTTTTCCTAGAATCCATCTTCATATAAACAATGACTGTAGTTGTCACAGAGTGTTGTGCCATCACAAATGGGGAGAGAAGCATCCAGAAGAAAAAATCTCTAGGAAATGAGGAGGGGGAAAAGGTAGCCTGTACCATTCCAGCACTTCAAACTGCAGCCGCCTCCAACTTAGCTCTGTCGAGTTACTGAGGAGGGCTGCCAGGGAGAGGAGCAGCAGTGCTCTGCCACAACAGCTCCTGGAAGTGATGAAAGAAGAAATCTGGCTGAGAGAGTATTTGATTACAACTGTAACACTAAAGCTGATCTCCAGGCTCCTTCCCAGTCGCTCCCTGCAGGGACTTAGAATTTTCCCAAACAGAGCCTTTTGCTCTAAAGCCTAATCTCATCCCCAAACATGATCTGCTAATGTAAGCGTGAGGCCAGTTTGGTTCCATCTTATTTCAACCAGGGTATTTTCTTATCATCGCTCTACTGCTGTTGGAATATCTGGTCTGCATTCTTTAGCAAAGCGGATATCAAGGCAGTTAAAAATAGATAGTTTAATATTTATCACAGTTAATTTAAAATGTAAGCCTGCAACTTAATTATTGCAAACTTTTACGGTGCAATGATCCCACTGACAGCTAACGAGAATTTGCAAACGATGCTCAGTTTTTATTAAAATGAGATTGGAAAACATAATTATTTCATTGAAATTGTTTACATGAGACTCCATTGCAATTATTCTATTTCTTTTTTGATATGGTATCGAAAATGTTCACTGCATTAAAGAGGGAAAAGTAAAGAATTCTTAGGTGAGCAACCTTGATTTAGTCTCACTGAGAACAATCTCTGCTTGTACCTTTATGATGTACTGTCTGTTCAGTCAACTTAGAAACAGGAGTGCAGGCTGTGTGATACAGACAGGATGGCATAGCAGTGGGGACTTTAAAACAAATGACAAATTTCTTAACTGTTTATACTCTCAGTATTGTTTGCCTTTAGCTGCTTATTCTACATTCCTAGCCTTTAAATTTAAACCGCTTTATGCCGTCTGCCAGTACTAACTCTTGTCTTCATAACCAAATATTCAAAAGGTTAGAAGTGCTTCTGTCGTTTACACACTGCACAAAGTGTAGGACTAAGAAGGAAGGTAAACACTGAATTGTGTACTGCGTGTTTGCCGGACACAAGTAAAGCAACCAAAAGAGCATTTTGCTTTAAAAACTGCCTTCCTACAGAGCACACCAATGGAAGTGTGCTGTGGCTTTGTCAGCGTTAGGGAAAAGAGGAATCCACGGTTTCATCCATATCAGATTTCAGTGGATGTTAATGGAACATTAAATATTACTTTTTTCCCCCCTTATTATAATAACAGTCTTACTGGTCTGGTTTGGACAGACTGAAATATGATAAAAACACAGCTGGAATAGTGCTGCACGGGCCAGAGAAGCTCTGTATGTGCTGCTGTGTCAGAGGAGTTCAAGGACAGCTTGGTTAAACTCAATCAACTGTTATCCACAGAGTAGGAGTGTTGGGTAAGAAATCCCATTTAAGCTTTCCAGATCAGTTTAGACATTAGGAGTTCTACCCTAAGGCAGAAAAGGTCAAATGCAATGCAGAATAAAAGTGAAGTATATTTAATCCTCCTCACTCCAGGAACTAGGTGAACTGCTGTACTATGCACCAGTTTGGGTCTTTGCACTAGTTTAGGCTGAAAGAGACAGGCATGCTTCTGCTGAAATCAATTTTACTTTGACATAGTCAAGAGTATTTGAACAACCAATTTTTTTTCTGGTCAAGATACCAGCTAGAGTCTTGGGAGATCTTTGTCTGTCACCAGATCTCCTACAGAATGTGTGTGAGAGGGTGAACGAGTCGCTCAGTTACCCTGTGCCTTACTTCCCCAGTTTGCAAACTGTGTCAAACATTCACTCTCTTCTGTTCTTTGTCTGCCTTGTATCGTCAGGCTGTAGGCAATACAAGGCACAGAAATAATTTGCTAGGAATGTGCCTCGCTCGATTCGCATGAAGGTGCTAAAATAAACAGAGGCAATGGCAGCGCATCATCTGGGCATGCAGAGAAGACAGGTACTGCATCCTAATCTGCACATACATGCAACAACAAGAAGATACAGTTTATATGCACTAATGATGGGTGAGGACTCCAGAAATGCAGAAATATTTAAGCCATTGCCAGTAACCTTTATGCTATTCCCCTCACCCCCAACACACATTGTTCCAATTATGTGCAAGACCTCCTTGTTATAATGCCATCCTCAGCCCCACGGTAAGGCCTTGACTGCTTTGCAACACAAATGAAAGGCTCCTCAATCCGGGTCGCAATAGGCCACACTCCTAAGCACAAAGGCTAAATAAACGGCCTTTGTCAATGGGCCACCAAGATGAAAAGCACTTGATTGTTTTCATCAATTAAATCAATCCTTTAGACTTCATGGCTATTAACTCTTTCAACAAATTCTTGAATATTTATTTCAATTGAGTGGCTCCAATTCTGTATTTTTCCAGTAGCTTCTCTGGCGTAGCAACATCACACCAAAACGCCACAGAATGTGCCATACTTCTGTCTTTGATCTTCCAGATGAGCTGCTCCAGTTAGCTGCAGCCAGCTCCATTCGGTTTTGTGGCATATACAAGACATACACTATTCTAAGGTCGTCCAACAGAAATGTTTAACTGGCACTAACACATCAGTTTTTAGCATAGTTCTGTGATCAGGCTTCCCCTCCTGTGAAGCTCCATGTGCACCAGGCAGTGCTCCCATTACTAGCAATGGATGTCAACAGATGATGCAGCTGAGCTGCTCACAAAATCATGTTTGTATTTGCAGCCAAGCGTACCAGTTCAGTTTCATCGATTGCCACCAATGACTTTTTCTTCTTATTTATACAGATCTGAAAGAACCAGTCATCTTACAAGCACTACATATTCTGAGCATTTCCTATGTTCTGGTTTATTTCATCCTGAGATAGTTAGCTAATAAAGATGATTGCATTATACCAGCAATAGTTTTCTTTCAGCTTTCTTCATAAAACCTGTAACCTGTAAACCATAAAACTCTGTATTCCAGAGTCTCTCTAGAAATTCTGTCTCCACTGTGCGGCACAGGAGCAAGGAAGAGAATAATTATGCCTCTATGCGATCTTGACCAGCTGTGGATCTTTCATGGTGACATTTCTTTTCAGTTTTCTCAGTTTCATGGCACTGTTTGCAATTCTTTTGCACTATGCACAAATAGTTGAGGAAGACACCAAGTCTATCTTGTTTTGGGTGCAGCATGATAAGAACTCCTATGGGTAACTTTTTACCAGCTTGACCAGCCAGCAGTAGCTGGCCTTATTTAATTCAAACTATTGATTTTAGATATTTAAAACACTTTTCTTTTCCTGTTCAAATGAAAATTGAAGTTCAATAGACATAGATAGAGGACATCTTATTTCTACAGACTTAAGGGACACATTGCACCATTTTGAGGCATATCTTGAACAAGTTCTGAATGAAAGATAGAGGATTCCTTGATGTTCTTATTTTTGGAATAAAATTATTCCCAACTATGAAATGTGAGCCTCCCAATCCAAACACGGTTGTATTTTACTCAAGTTCTGAAGCTCATGAAATATCTAATAACTATTTCTGGTGTCTCAAACACCATCTCACGTCACCATAGCAACATCTCCAGTGTCCCATGCTCTAAGCTTGGTCAAGGAGAGGGCTATACATGGAGGCTTAAGTGGTTTAATTCAGGTGCTGGTGCTGGCCAATTGGCCCAGGCAGACCTCAGCTTCCTGGTCTCTGATACAAAGCACCAGCTTTCTTATTTTTTTTTGCAGCTATTGATTTTCAACATTTAGGACCATCCTATTCATGCCCATCACCTCATCAGCCTCATCCAACATCACCTCCAATTTAAATTGCCTGAAGGCTTCAGTAGTTACAGTAAGGTAAGAGATGGAGGAGGAGGAGGTGATAAGACTGCATTTATTATTTCCAAAATAATAGTAGAGGCTCTTTAACCTGTTCAAATATCAACTTTGACACCTTTCATGTCTTATGTAATTTAACAAAACCAGATGCATTTAATTAAACACTTGAGCTATGTATCTCAACAGACATCCATCAGTGGAGGCGGCTGAGAACGGACAAGGAGAAGGCTGAGATACTCAATAACTTTTTTTGCCTCAGACTTTACTGGCAACTGCTCCCCCAGTGGATCTGAGGGTGAGAACTGGGGAAGCAACATCCCTTCCTCTATAAGCGAAGGTCCAGTTTGTGACCTCCTGAGGAAGTTGAACATTTGTAAGTCTAATGCTCCCAATGAAATGCCTCACAGTGTCCTGAAGGAACTGGCAAATGTAGTTCCCAAGCCACACTCAGTGGCACTTGAAAAGTCATGTGAAGTCTGGTGAAGTCCCCAGTGACTGGAAAAAAGGCAACGTTACAACCATTTTTAAGAAGGCAAAAAAGATGATATAGGGAACTGCTGACCTTTCAGCCTCATCTTTGTGCTGGGGAAGATCATGGAACAGATCCTTCTACTAAGGCACATGGAAGAGAGGGAGGTGATAGAAGATAGCCAGCATGCCTTCACCAAGAGCATGACCAACATAGTGGCTTTCTGTGATGGAGTAACTACATCAGTGGATTAGGGAACAGTCACTGATGACTACCTGGACTTCAGTAAGGCCTTCAAAATGGAAAGTTACGTATTAGTTGAGTAGATTGTTCAATAGACAAGGAACAGGTTGTGAGATCACACCTAGAGGATACTGGTCAATGGCTCAATGGCTGCATGGAGACTAGTGATAGGTGATGTCCCTCAAGGACCAGCACTGGGACCAATGCTCTTTAATATCTTCACTAATGACACTGACAGTGGGATTGAGTCCACTCTCAGCAAGTGCGCAAATGACACCAAACTATATGATGTGGTCAACAGGCCTGAGTGGTGGGGTGCCATTCAGAGAGACCTAGAAATACTCGAACAGAAGGCCCAGGAAAATCTTGAAGGTTCTACAAAGCCAAGTGCAAAGTCTTGCGCCTGGGTTGTGACAACACCCACTATCAGTTCAAGGTGGGGGATGAAAGGATTGAGACCTCACCTGTAGTATTGAGTCCACATGTGGAATCCTCAGTACAGGAGAGACATGGAGCTGTTTGAGCACACCCAGAGGAGGGCCACAAAAAATGCTCAAAGGGCTGGAATACCTCCCCACAAGAACAGGCTGAGAAAGTGGGGGCCGTTCAGCCTGAAGAAAAGGCTCCAGGAAGACCTGAGAGCAGCACTTCAGTATCTAAAGGGGGGCTGTAAGAAAGGAGACAACAGCATAGTCTGTTGTAATAGGAGAAGGGAAAATGGTTTCAAACTAAATGGGGGAGATTTTGATTGGATATAAAAGAGAAGATTTTTACTCTAAGGGTGCTCTCAAGGCACTGGCACAGGTTGCCCAGAAAGCTGGTGGATGCCCCATCCTTGGAGATGCTCAGGGTCAGGCTGGAGGGGCTCTGAGCACCCAATGTAGCTGTAGATGACCCTGTTCATTGCAGGGGGTTGAACTAGATGACCTCTAAATGTCCCTTCCAACTCAAATGATTCTATGATAATGATTGTACGATTCTGTGATGATGATTCTATTTTCTTTTATTTTCTTCACATAAAAAAGACATCTTTCTCACAAAAGAACCACAACACACTGTCATTTTGAACTAGCTCATGTATTTAAGCTTCATTCATATTTTATCATGTTTAGCTTCATCACAAACAATTTGTAAATGCTGAACACTCAGATCTAGATACACTCCTATTAACATTTACACTGATCTATTTCTTCAGAGCTATTACAAGTTGTGTCTCCACTGCATAATTAATTTTTTTAAAAAATAACATCTCATCACCCTTGAACTGCTATAAAATGGAAGCTTCCTCCTCAGCTTTGAATCCATTTCTGTCTTCTCACACTCCCATAGCTAAAATGACAGATGCTCTGTGGAGTTGTGGTGGGTGATTCATTCTGGCAGCCGACCCTGCTGTGGAAGCCCCAGAATTCCCTGCTGGAATAGTTCTCAAGTGATGCAGCACTGACAAAGCTGAGTCGTGCAATTTCATTTATTTTTCCTTGTTCAGCACAGGCAGTACTGTTCGTGCCAAAGTGAAGTCGTGGAACTAAGAGGAGCTAGATGTCCAGGGAGGCTACGATGTATTTCTTGAGAGTCTGAAAAGTTTTTTCTTATTTCTGAAATTTCTGAAATGGTAATGGAGAAGTGTTGATCCAATAAGTTGAGATTCCTCTTTGTCCAATTTTTTTTCTGCCTTAGCATTGCATATTTCAAGACATATGTCAGTGGAGGATACACCCCTTGTTTAAAATTTAGTTTGAAATGTTTAGGCTGCATCTCTCCTGTTCTCTTACCATGCTGTGATAATGTCACAGTAAGTTTTGGATTCATCTTGACACTTTTCTAAACCCAATTTTTGAGGCCATTTCAAAACTTGAATCTGAGACATGGAGAGACTTCTATAAGATTGTATAAGGCATAGATTTTGTTGCAGATAGCATGAATGGAATGGGATGAAATGGGATGGGATGGAATAGAGCAGAACAGAATAGAATAGAATAGAATAGGAATAACAAATAATTTTGGATATTCTGATTCCAAGGCTGACACTCCAGTTTAGGACCATCTCAGGCCTCCAATCATTTTGATGTTCTTAACGTGAGAGAATACATAAGTAAAATTTTTAATTCTCACTTATAGATGTAACCATTTTGTATCTTGATTGTTTCCAAGATGATCAGATTACCACTCTGTGATGATTCTTCTCTTCCTTAGGATTTCACATGTGTCACAAGTATTGTGATATTAAATAATATTTCAGATATTTGGACATAAAGTGTATATGCTATAAGATGTCAGCATTCAAAATTCTTTCCAGATCTTGTGTTTCACAATGCTTTGTAAACCAATGCATATTTATTTTACTGGAAAGTTACCCAAATAAAAATATTCCATTTCCAGTTCTAGTCTCTGGGGCTTTAATCCACTGAGAAATATAAGAATGTACTCACTGGTCGTGGGATAATATTCCTGTCAGATGCTAGCAGTATTTATTGCATCATTTGATGAGTTTTGATTCCTTGTTGTATAAATTGATGCACTTTTGCCTCCATTTTCACTGCAAGAGGAGCAGAGGCATCAAACCACCAAAAATATGTTCCCAGGAGACCTGAAAACACTGTAAATAAGCAAGCTGAAGCCTGAGCTGTAACCAACACATCTCTAGCAATTAGAAACGTTCATCATTTTTTTACTCTGAGAACTTACTGTCTAGCAAATGTTCTCAAACCCTGGCGATCATCCTCAGGGTTTATAGCTCGGGATTTTCGTATTTTTATACTGGCTCGTTTCATAACGCTGAAACTAATACTAGGAACACGCAACGTTTCCTCGGTTTCAGTTTGGCGCAATTTGTGTGCGATAGACGACTCCGCACGACGTAAAGAACGCGCAGCGCTCACCAGTGCGCCCGCGGGAGGAAGCGCAGAGCCTGCTTGCGCGGGGCGGGGAGGGCGACCCTCCGTGCGGCACCGGGGGACGCGCAGCCCCGCCTGCCGCCCGCCGCGGGGTCCCGGTGCCGCCCCGCGCCGTAACACCGCCACCTGCTGCGGCGGCACCGACGCGTGGCTGCGGGGACGCGGCCGGGTCAGGAGAGGCCGACTGGTTCTGGGAAGCACGGGGAGCTGCCGCGGAGTGGTGCGGGATCCCGGCGGACGCAGCCACGTGTCCCGCGGGCGGTACGCAGCAGCGTAGGGGGACTCACGGAGCTGCACGCTGCTGGCTCCTTACCGACACGCTGTGCAGCGTTTTCTGAAAGTCCGTCCAGATTTTGGCCTTCCCACATATCATCGTGACTGAGGTGATAATGATTAATGAGTTCAAGCTCATTATTAATAGAAGAGTAACTCCACGTGCTAATTAAAATTAAATATGTTCCTTTCTTTTTCTTGACTGCATTCTGCGTTTAAGAAGAAAAATAAGGCATGCCATGCTGAGAAGTAACTGGCATATTTGCTTCCTTTTCAGACCTTCTATCTGCCTACATTTTTTTTTAATATTATTTGTTTTAATGGCTTGTCATGAAGCAGCATAAGTTTTAGTGGTTTCTTTGATTTTCTGACAACTTCTGGACATATTCGCCATCTTAAATCAAGTAAGGAATCCACTACAAAACTGTAAGAGCCAAAAAAAGTAAATAATAACTGTAATTCATCATATTTAGTAATATATTTACATAAGTATTTAACAGGACTAACAAAAAAATCATCATATAATTTATAATATGCAAGCTTTTGCTCAGGGATTTAAGTTTTTAGTACAATGCACAGATACTTGTTACCAACCAAAGCTCCTGCCTAATAAATAAATAAATAACAAATTTTAAGTATAGCTTCTAAATTCAATGCATATTCTTCCTATTTCTTCTTTTTGGATTCCAACCCTCACCCCTCCTCCATGCCCCCCACCCCCAAAAAAGTATTTCTAATTAAAGAAATTCTTTCTAATTTCAGTATATTCACAACAAATGGTGGGCAAAGATATATTTTATCTTAGTTTCAGCTGGGATGGAATTGTTTTCTTCAGAGCATCTGGTATGATAATGAACAACATTAACAACACACTGATGTTTATGGTTGCCTGCAAAGCAGTGTTGTACAGAGCCAAGGCCATTTTCAGCAAAGGGCCAAATGAACTGGAAGGAACAGAATGGAAGAAGGACAAGAAGGACAGCTGATTTAAGTGGGCCAGAGATGTTCCATACCATATGATGTCATGTGGAAGGGTTTCTGAAGGGTGTGCGAGTTGACTCATTCTCTTTCGCTGCTCAGAAGGCTAAGTGTGCATTGGCTGGGGACGGTGAGCAATTGTTTGTGCACCACTTGTTATATCCATTCATATATATATATGCATATATATATATATGTATATCTATGTCATTATTATTATTATCCTTTTCCTTTTCTCTATCTTAGTAAATAGTTTTATCTCAACCCCGAACATCTATTTAGTTGGGCTTTTTTATTCTCTCCCTCATCCCACCAAAGGAGCAACTGTGTGCTGCTGAGCCACCTGCAGGGTTACACACAAGCACAGCTAGCTCAGTAAAGTCTTGTTACAAGGTGCATTTCTGTACCAGTTCAGCTGGGAACATGTGAACGCATTTATGTATGCACAGACTGAGACCGTGGGTTTAAAAAGCCTCCGCACAAAGAGGGACTTTTCCTAAGAGAGATTGGAGTTAAAATTACAAGGAATTGTAAATTCACATGAAGAATACTGTTGTTTGACTTCACATTGGAGCTTGGTCTCCCCACTTTATCAAAGGGAAAGATCAGACATGGCTTCACTCAGTTCCCCACAGCCACTCACATAAGACCTTGATAGTCACCCATCTTCAATCTACCATGCAGCTGTGGCATGATTCAAATCCAGAAGGCATTATTTATGGATCATTTTTTCCTTAACTTTGCAAAGCCAGAAGGCTAAGAACATTGCTTGGGAAGGTTCACGTCTTCACATGAGAGACATTTCTTTCATTGCTTAAAAAGTAAGCATTACACGTCTTTTGACACTGGTAGGTTGTCTGGGCTTGGTTAGTGTTCTTACGATCCAGTTCTCATGAATAGCTCTCTTCATGGGTGTGATAGTCACTCAATTATTTTTACTCCCACAGCTGCGTACGTGCTTCTGTCCCTGCACCCTTTTCTCTCTGCAGCCCCCACCCTTTTCCTCAATTCATCAGTGTTAGGGCAGTTTAAATCCTTGAGGGACTGGGTCAGCTATGCTAACGTTATTAGGTCCCAAACATATACATCCCTGCCATTTATGAAAAAAGTAAGTGACTACAGCTTCACTTTCATCTCATATAGAAAATTCCCCTTATAAGAGAACATATAAAGAATTTTCTTTTTATTCATAGAGACATGATGTGATAGACTTGGGACTCTGTCCCTCTGAGAATACATTGATTACCTTCCTTCCAGGGAACCTAACCCTCACAGGATGGAAGAAATCATTTTCTTTCCTTCCTGTCACTTCGCTCTTATATTCTCCTTATATTCTCCTGTGTTGCTGTAATGTCCCCTCTGGGAAGAAAGCAATCTGTTGTGCTCTTGGTTCTGAAGTTTGGCTTCTGAGAGTCACAGGTGAAAGGCAGTGGTGGGGAAAAAACTTACTGTAGGTTTGTCAGCTATGAAACCTCTCCTTCCTTTTTCATTTGAACATGCTCACAAGCACCCGAACACCTAAAAGGATCCGATTTTCTCTCAGATAGAGAGATTAAACACTAATCCATTTGGTTTACAAAAAGATGTTCCAATATCTGCTATCAGATAGGCCACATGATGAACTCACTGTCACATCTTGCCTTAGATTAACAGCCAAAAGGTAAAAAAAAAAAAAACAACAAACAACATTTGCTATAAAATACTGGATCTTTTTTCATTTTGTATATCATTTAACTGCAACAGACGTATATCAAAGTCTTTCAAGTACTGCTGATAAAGTCTGATACTCAGCACTAATGTTCATGTAATCATTTGCAGTGGAATTCCAAATTCTCCAAACCCATTCCTTCCCTAGAAGAAATAACTTGAGATTTCTTTCACTTTCTCCCTATAAAATACACACTCAAAGAAACTAAGGGTACTTTGTTGTATATTGTGTATATGAACTACAGGAGTAAGAGAAGCACAGAGGTGCTATTCTTTCCAAGCCATCATGCCAGACTGCTCTCTTCTACATTTGTGGAAAATTCTCAGCAGTGCCTGGTCCCACTAGCTTGCCAGCAGATTATACAGAATTAATGAACTCCATCCAAAACTAAGTGTGACTTTTTGAGATGGTTTTCCCATGAAATGAGTTCGGATACACTGAGCAAACAGTGCTAACAAGATTTTGGTAGGCCTTTTGAAAGAATAAGTAAGCAGAGAATTTAAGTCTTTGAGGGCAGCTAACAATTTGAAAGGACAAACTGGCACAATTATAGGCATAGTGCTAATGGTAGGAAGACATAAAAAAAATGGGTCAGTTAGCATAAGCATCCTGAAAATTCAGGAGTATTGTTGAACAGTTTTGGACTACGAATCTTGTGAAATTTCTGCTCTGTTTTTAGTATTTCCTGAATGTGGTAAGGCAGGAAGTATTGCATCAACAATCCTTATCGTGGTGTTTTGGTTCTTCCAGTTCCAGCGCCAGTAAAAACCAAAAAGTCTCAGGGAATCATAACTGAAAACACACAAGAGAGAAACTGTTGGTACTATATGAATATATAAAAAAAGGGGAGGCTTATGATTATTATTTTTTTTAATTTAAACCAAAGCTATCCTCAATTAGTACTCTTTCTCCTTAATTTCAATAGTGGTGTGTACAAAATTGTTAGAGTAAAAAGAAATACTTTCTTAGTAAATATTTTAGCAGAAATCATTCAACAGATGTATGACCGTAGTGAAAGAAAAAGAGAAAAAAGGGAAAAAAGAAAGAAAAGAAAGGGGAAAAAAAAAACCAGAAAAGTACAATACTTATATTAAGAAAAATAGATTGAGTATGATAATAGTAAGGAGCTAATTGATCTCTCAGGTAATTCATCATTATTTGTTATATGCTGTTGATGTTTTGTATGAAATGTTTTATTTCTATCCCCAGAAGATCTCAACTGATACAGGCATGAACCAGACAGAAAGCTAAAATGAAGGAAAAATAGACAAGACCCAGTTACATATATTTCACCCAGCATCTTTTTGAAATGAATGTGAATGCTTTCATCATGTTTTGTTTTGGTTTTTTTTTGGAGAGAAAAATGAGTATCTCCATCTTATCACGAGGGACGTCCCTGGTTGGAGGGGTAAAATGCTGGCACTGTGGTGTGCTGCCTTTCAACAAAGGAGGATTCCCAGGGATCTTCCTAAGAGCAGGTAAAGGGGAATAGTATGAAAGGGCATTCATTCTCCATGGCGTTATCCTGACCAGCCCACTAGGAATTTCCAGCATAATTTAATGATAACCTATAAGAAGTAATTATATGATTTGTCTACCACAATAGGAATCTTTCTGAACAAGAGCAATGCCTCTACATTCTCAAGAATAAAGACAAATTTCTGTTAAAACCTGAGGTACGTTATTTTCTTTTTAGCTTGTAATAGCACTTCAATGATGAAGAACCTTGCAGCTGCTTGGTACAGACTTCCCTTCGGAGTTACAGAGGGCCCTTTCAACAGTGTGTGAGCATTCATTGCTGAAAAGTAGCTGACTTTGACTTTGATTGAAAGCAAAATCCAGAGTAACTCAAAGGTAGTATCTCTGCATCGGAACATGTAAGATAAATGACAGTAAATGACAGAGAGGCTATAAATCTTTTACATCTCCTCTGCCTTTTTGTTCAAGCTGCAAAAATACATGGTTGCTCTGTTTAACTGTCCTCAGCTCATTTCCTCCTACTGTAACAGCTTACACGTCACCCCTCAGAAACTGCACAGGGACATTTGTTGAGCACCTCCTGAAGGCCCTGGACTGAGCGTAACCACACATTACACTATGAAAGTAGATGCCCATAATCACAGAACCGTAGGGGTTGGAAGGGACCTCTAGAGATCACCAAATCCAAAATAATAATATTGTTTCCATACATGGGAGAGATCCAAA
Organism: Centrocercus urophasianus; assembly: GCF_019232065.1. NCBI lineage: Eukaryota > Metazoa > Chordata > Aves > Galliformes > Phasianidae > Centrocercus > Centrocercus urophasianus. The sequence continues at coordinate 21,361,056 of NW_024884756.1, read as the reverse complement.
TAGAAATAATTAATTTGTAAGAAAAATACAAGTGATGAAGTTTGTAGAAATTTTTACACAGAGATCTCTACTTAGACATAAAACAAAAACAGCAAAACCTTCCTGAAAAGTGAAGGAATTTGAAAGTGACAAGAAAGAAAGAGGACAAAACAGAAATTCTTCAAGGCTTATTTGTTATAGCATATATTGGAACAAAATCCAAAGAAAATTCAAGGTTTTCCATGAGCAGCTAACAAAGCCTGACTTCCTGCGTTTATGTCCTGGAGATCTCTCTTCTCTAGCGACCCAGCTCTGTATCCCTTGTGACTGCACAAATGGCCTAGAAACCCAGTTCCTATGATGTTCCCAGCCGTTCCCAGCATCGTCTCCACAGCACTGCTCTGCCTCTATCTACTGCCTCAGCAGGAGGTAGTCACTGGTTGCTCATCCACATAGTGCTTGCTAGCCAGGAGCACCTGCCTGCTGACTGACTGATGCCAGGCTGAGCAAGGCTGCTCACCACTGAGCTCATACAGAAGCCCTTCCCTCCCTGGGGGCACCAATCCTTGTCTCTTTCTTTCTTCATTTTGTATTCATCTGAGTTTCACAAAACTTGCTTTGGAATCTGGCTGATGGGATTTTGACCATTCTCCCTAACTTCAAGTAGTCTTTGACACCACCTCCAAGAATTACTAGGGGATGAACACATGGTCCAACTGCAGAAACTTTATTTCCAGATGATATCCAGACCGTTAGAGGGGTGTGTAAAGGCTCTTCAAAGATAATGTTACTCACTAGCACAAGCGCCAAATACCAAAAATGATGGGATCCATGCTGACACAGCATCTGTCTTTGAATTTGCAGGGAGGCCATGATAATTCAGCTATATGATAAAACCATAGTAACATAACTTCACTGAACCATAGAGCATGACAAATTCTCACATGTGACTGCTGATGCTACAAATTATTTTTTAAAATATTCACAGACAACTCTTCTATAGAGCAATCTTGCTACAATGGACCTGTGTCCTAGTTACCACCCATATTTTAACTAAGTGAAAGAGCTCTGCTTCAGCATAGCACAGTAATGAGCTAAACTGATGAAGACAAATATACTTTTTGAACGTGTTAGTTTTAGCATCTCTCTGGATAGGATTTAGAATTTTATATCTGTGAATCTTTGCTAAATTTTGTTCTCATTATTGCAGTGGATTCTCCAAGCATTCTCACCTCCCAAGGAAAGCCTCTCCATGTCTCCATTGGTCGCTCTGCAGTAACTCTGACAAAGCAATAAAGCAAACTAGAAAAAAAAAACTATCTTAAAGAGAAGCAGATCAGTCTTTCAATTCATTTGCTCCTCAAATTTTTGCCAGTAATATTAGCTATAACATCTTGATTACAGCTTAAGGACAAGTGACCTCTTTAGAATCTTAATGACATCTGCAGTGACCAAGAAAGAATAAACTATTGTCAAAGACTCCATCAAAGGATGGATTTGTGATTGTTTTCTAAAACTAGCATTTTCAAAAGGAAAAGATCATTCTAACTTACGTACGTAGTATAGGTTCTTCTGAGACAATTAAAGAGCTGAAAGAATAGATGACAGGATGGAATTATTAAGCAGTTCTTAGGAAACCTTCTGAGATGATGAATAGGATAATACTCTACACATTCTGCATGCTTGGAACCGGCAGAAGAGCAAGTATTACAGCTTTTCTGAGGATGTACAAGAAAAGACTTCAGGCTGTCAGTCTGTAACAAAATAGGCTAGTAAGCAACTTTTTATAGAGAGAACAGAGATGTTGCTGGACAAAATGTGTTCCCACACATCTTTATTTACAGTAAGCTTTTCGGTACTGAGGAATAATGGGTAGGATATGATTTCATTGCATCTTTGAAGATTTTTTCCTCTCTCTTTGAGGGAATCAGACTGAAAAAGAAAATCTGACAAAAATTTGCTTTGGTTTGCCAGCAAAAGCTGAGATTTGTTTTGAGAAAATAGTGGTTATTCAAATTCAATAGAAAGGGAGAAAAAGGATTATTTACTAGAAAAAAAAAAGCACAAAAACGTGACCAACGGTGTTCTTGTTTTTCCTGCTCCATCCTTAGCTAAATCATGTCAGTTCCTATAATCTGCCTACAGAAAGTACTGAACTTTGAACTTTTTATCTTGGTCAGTTACCTTCTCTTGTTCATATTGAGCTTCCTTATCTAATACACACTTACTTACTTGTGGTTTTTCTCCCATCAAAATGTTGGAATGTTAGCAAATGGCCAAGTAAGACTAGGAGGAATAAACTATGAAAATCAAACAAACAAATAAGAAGCTTTCTCCCTTCCTATTCAAACAAGAAAACCCAAGTGAATAAGGGATATGGGTTACAACTTTAAATTACACAACAAAAAGTTTTTTGACTCCTACTCACAAACACTTGAAGAAAGACTTTACTAAAATAACTTGTTCTTTATTCTCTCCTTTGGTTGTTTTTTGACTTTTCTAATACATCAGATACCCATTTGTCTACAAATATTTATGCATTCTTCTGTATGCAACATTAGGCATGGAGACCTAGTGAGTAAACATCATAAATTTACCTCTTCCAGAACCCTCTTGACTTCATTTGTTGTGAAAGTGATTTTCGTTAGAAGACTTCTTATGCATGGGTACCCCCAGATTCAGAATGCTGAGGGCCATCTCTAATATTTGAAAACTGAAATAAAGATATACCAAATATACAATGTGAACAGTAAAGTGCAACACATGTAGATACATAGATATTTGCTGGAAAATACCGAAACAGAAGGAACTGAAGTTTGTGCTGCTCAATCCAATCTTCCATTGCAATAAACAATATAATTCTAAGAAATTAAATGTAGATCTCAAATATATTTTAGAAGATCTAGAAAGGAAGGCTGAAGAAATTGTAGAAACACTGTAGAAGTCCAGCAAAGCCATAAATCTCAGAATACTTTCAAGTCTCTTGTCACATAAATGGACAAGACATAGCAGAGCAAATTTCAAAAAATTCCAAAAATTCTATCCCAGGAATTTACTAGGGCATCAATTTTTAGACACCAACATAAATCCAGAGTTTCGTTACAAGCAGTTGGTAACATATGATCTCTATTTAGTTAGGATATGCATTAGTATAAAAAAAGAACTAGTTGATTTCCTATGAAGGCAGTGAAAATCTTTGATGATCATGCTTAATAATCAAGGTGCTTGATTTTAAACTAAGAACACAAAATAATATTTCATGCAAAGTGTGATCAGATATGCAAATTGATGTTAGAATTGTAGTGAAATTCCAAAGCACGTACTTTACACATGAAATTGCCATAGGAAATGTAAAAAAATGCAATTTCCTTATTTTCTTTCTTTTTTTCTATATCCCTCTCTAAAGCCTCGTAGCTCTTCCCTTCTTGGAGTTTATCAATCTGATATCTTTATTTTGTGAGACTGTCTGTAAACTTTCTGCAGCTTTTTATGATTTGAATGACAAAAGCACCACAGCTTCCACTTTGGGAAGGTCAATAAAAGTTTTTCTCCCTGATTTTCAGTTTTCCCAATATGATAACAAACAATGTCATAAAGAGATAATTGTTGAGTGACAATGAAATAAATTCAACTAAATTGCAGTATGCTAATGCCATGCAATACTAGATGGCATATGTATTTATCAGCATAAGAGGCCTTTCCTTATTTACCTCAGACCAATTCCCTCCATTTCTTTTTGGATGTTGTCATTTCTGTAAGGCATTGTCTGTATGGATGTTGCATGACTCCATGTGTCTCTAAACACTGATTTTTCCCCTCCACCCATTATGCTTGTCACAAGAGTCTCTAGCCTGAAATCAACATAAATGAGTGTGCCTGGCAATGTGTGCATGCACAGTCACACAGCCTCATCTGTGAATCTGCAGCAATTAATTATATTTATAGTGAAATATCTGCAGAACATTTGCATGTATGAATTATGTATTGGGCAAAAGCAGTACACTATGGTTTATGCATTTCTGTTCCCATGAGACTGCCTTTTTAACTGTCATATATGCCATAAAGTAAAACAGATTATTAATTTGTCTATGATCTTAAGGATGAAATATTTTTAATTACACATATTCTTTTTAGAAATGTTTTCTGGATACCTGGTCATTCTGTCTTTAACCTTACATCTTCCAATAAATTTTCTGTTTCTGTGTAATATGTTTTACGTCTTAACATTCAATTATTCTAAAAAACACCAAGAAAAAAGACTAACCTTCAGTGAGAACAGACCAGAGTTTAAGGTGCTGAAGTATGCATGAAATAAAAGCACGATGTGATTATCCCTCTTATTATTATAATTATTACAATAAATAATGAGAAGTGTCAGTCTGTTATCTTATCATTTTATTGTTTTGTGGATTCACCCAAGAATAAAAGGAAAATGTAGTAACTGAGAAGTAATGAGTCAATGGGCTGGGAAGCATGATAAAGAAATAATAAGACAGTAGTATGCTGCAAAGGCTATTCTTAGCTAGACTAATTGTATGCTCTAAAATTAATTATCTGCTACAAATATGACAGGTGGCTAAGTTAGCTGTGAAAGAAATCAGAACAGAATTTTCAGAAAACCTTTTTTTCTTTGCTAAACAACTTTTGGCGACAGTACTAAATTAAAGCTTCATTTACTAAAATTAACCTACTCAGAGCTCCTGTTCAAAAATTATTTTTAGTTTTTTACTTACTGTCCTGAGCAGGAATGCACCAAAAACTCAGCTTTATATATATATTTTAATTAATGCCTGCATATTGAATGACCAATTTTCAATTTCAGTGTACATCTATATTTTTCAAAATAGCAATACCTAAGAAGAAATTAGATTGCTTATTGGGAGGGAGGGAGGGAAGGAGGGAGGAAGGAAGGAAGAGAGGGAGGGAGGAAGGAAGAGAGAGAGGGAGG